>NW_015971579.1:526601-665956 GCF_000835475.1 Cladophialophora bantiana CBS 173.52
CCCCCCCCCCCCCCCCCCAACGACTCTAATTAGGGATGTCAATGTGTTCTCAGGATGCAACCGTATCCGATTTTGGCTCTTCCGGCGTCGATCCTCAATACTGTCGCCCTGGGAAACCATGTTTGGGAGTTTTGTCAGCAGAAATGCCACATGACTTCTTGTTGGTTGATTTTCATTTTCGTCTTCTTGTTTCCGAACCGTCCGGAAAAGGAGAAGGGTGGGGATTTCCATGGAGAGAACAGTCTAAACGGGGAGGGGTGGTGACGTGCATTTGATCTCGCAAATGGGGTTTCAAAGAAGAAATCACGAGTTCCTACTCGTAGATGACTACGAGCACCTGTCTTGTAACTTCGCTCACTGAACGGAATCGTCGGTTGTATGTCAGAGCCTTAAATTCGATGCGCATGGTACTGATAGGAAGATTAAATCTCTCGGTTGCAGTGCAACTGGAATAAGACCCTTCTTCCGCAGGTTTCTCACGACAGCGATTGGAGGGGAAAAATGCGGTTGGAAAAGGTTTCGCGCGGAAAGTTTGAATGGGATGAAGGGGCCTTTTGGCAGTGCACCCTGTGTGGAAAAACTGCGGACAATTTGAAGAAAGATCCGACTGGTCATTCGTGGGATTTCAAAAGTCGACTGACCAATGGTTCGATGAACCAGTGTCCACGTACCTTGTAGCCGGTGGATTGGTTCGAAGGCGAGAGGTGTCAGGCCAAAAGATTTGTATGGCAAGTACACAGAGAAACTGCTGTCTTTTCAATTTGGACTCGGATTTAGCCCTGCCCGGTCCCAACAGCCTTGCTCGAGAATCAGCCTCGTCTGAAACGCCTCCTTTCCCGTGGGTCTCAGACGCAAAAGGGGGTGGCATTCAACAATTCGCAGGAAACCCCAGAAAAATCATCAGGTACTTTCCCAGTTGGAACGATGCATGGTACCTCGTCCTCCATCCTCTGTACAAAGATGTGGTCTAACTCTTCGCTAAAGCAGGTGCAGCGTCCTGAAAACGGCGTGGAAAGATTCTGCACACTTTCAACCCTCAAAAGGCCTCACCCCCAGCACAGAATACGGAGGTTCAAGCGTGGGAGCGAACGGGAAACGGAGACGAGATTATTGAGAGAGAAACAGGCCAGGTCTCCACAATATGCATGATTGCGCAGAGCCTCAGCTTGTGTGAGTCACACATGCAGATTCGCTGCAACCCAAGCGGCCGGCGGTTTCACAGCACTCACAGCACTAGAGTGGCCAGAATCCGTTTCAATGGAGAGAGGCATTGGATTGCTTGGAGTTCAATGCGCCAGTTGTTCAGCTGACCAAGTCCCAATGTTGGATAGAGGGGACGATAGTGGCCTTTGAGTTGCCTGTCCTTGGGATGCTCCCGAGGAATACCTGCTCGGTGCCTAGGTAGGTATTCCATCTTGCGACGTTGCCAAAGGGCGCGTACTCGGCGCTCCATCCAGGGTTTAGCGTAACGCGGAGCACTTTGGTGTGCATCCCAAAGGTCTCAGTCGGCAGGATGAACCATAAGCGGAAACCGCAGTGGGATCGTCGGCCGCGAACCGACTGGGGGGGATCCAGTCCAATCAACCCACCCTGGGGGTGAGGGCAATGCAGCGCACTTTTGTGGCCACAATCGTTCATTTCATTTTCCAGGTTTGAGGCTTGGAGCACGGCGCACTAGCTCGTCCAATTGTGCATCGCGTGGGAACGTGTTTCACCTTGGAAATACACGTCTGTTCACAGGTTGGTACACGGTACACGGTACACGGCGTCGGAGCAACGGTTCGAGAGATGAACAGAGTTGCAACTAAGCACGACAGTTGGACCCCGGTTGTCTGCCTTGTGGCTAGCCAAAGCGAGCATTCCGGGCGGTTCCTGGTCAGCAGCGGTTCAATTCCACAGTCCCCTACCGAGCACGGCCTTACAGTCCTGTTAATAAACTCTACCTAGGTAAGTATCCCCTTTTTGGCGCACCACTCGTACGTACCTAGATTTAGGGTGTGAAGGGGGAAATGAGATGTGTAGAGACTTCCTTCCCCGATCCAGGAGAATCTGCCTTTTCCTTGGCCAATTTCTCACAACGAGAGTACCTACGTAGGAACGGCTTTGGATGAATTATGAGTCATTTGGTAGAGGCCACAAGGCCCATCCCGGGCCCACTAAGGGGGCTATCAACACACCCTATTGGCAGAGTGGCCCTTTCGCGTGCAGACCTAGTCCGTATTCGCTCTTAGTGGCTTCAAGGCTGACCAACGCCCCCACTCATTGGGCGATTGGGCACCAGGCCGGGAAGCGGCGCCCAGACTGCACCTCCGGCCACTAGGTTCACTTACGCACTCTGAATTATACATAATCTGGCCTTGCCCCCCCTTGTGGATGCCTAGACTCTCTTCCTCTTCTCTTCTCTCACCTCCCTCCACCATCATTATTCAACACTGCAACAACATCCAAGGTTTCACTGCGACTCATAGGAAATGGAGTCCTTCTGATCGCCTTCGCCTTCACCTCTTATCTCGCTCAGGCAAGATAGGATCAGTCACCATCCCAGTCACTGCTCCCATTCCCTCTCCACTCACCCCTTACTCACAGTCTCCTTCTGGAGTACCTGTGAATATCCGGCAGGACTTCGTCGCTCCCAGCGTACTGAGCTCTCCTACTCCAACCGCAACCATTCCCGCGTTGGACTTCACATCCTTCACCACGGATCAATCGCAACCATGGCGTTCCCCAACCCCAAGTACATCAACTGCATCGTCGCAGAACCAACAGCAGCACAACTTCAATCAGGACTTTCAGCTCTTCGCCGCTCCGGAGACCCCTCTCAGGATCTCTCAAGCCTCGCGTGCGCAGGCGATATCGAGTACAGCCCCTAATAGCCAACGACTAGCCCAGACCCGGCATCTCTCTATCAACAGCAGAGTGTCTCCTGCAGTCCAGTCTATCTCGTCTCCATCTCACGGGCATCTCTACTCGTCTCCCAATCACCGGTCTTTTCCCAGTCTAGCATTGCAAAACCCATCCACTCAAGAGAAATACCTGCGCCAGCTTGCTCATTTGCAGCGTCTGCCGCCTGTTCCCCCTTTTGACTCGATCACCACTGTTCCCCGCAGAAACTACTCGGTTCCTAACATCCCACAAGGTACTTACAACCGCAGCCCGACTCGTCGGGCGAAGTCACTAACCGTGTCCCCAGGCGATATGGCTACCGCCTTCGACTCGATGTATCTCCCGGGAGGCGACTTCAGCGCCTCCCACGACGATTTCCTGGACCTCGAGCCCAATTTCCAGTCCAACAACCATTTCACCACTGTCAATTCCGGAGTTAACGATGGCACAATTTCTCCAACCGATTTGTTCAAGGACGACGCAATGATCATGTCGGCTCCGCCATCCACGGCATTCCCAAACCTGAGCACTCCGGATTCGAGCTTCTTGGAATCCCCCGCCATAGCCAGCAGTGGCTTGAATACCTCCCCACTGGAAGATGGGGAACTCGATGCCCAGTTGAACTTCGCTGAGCTCGACAACATGGTACCGCTCTTCCCACAGAATTCCTTGGATCAGTTCGCCTGTCACCCCTTGTCGACTGCGCCTTTCACACAGTCAACTTCGAGCGCCGTGAGCTCTCGACCGGCCTCCCGCGCTCAAGAGACCGGTATGGTACGGCAGAAGTCCTCACCAGGACGACCGCCGTCGCAACCTTACCATACCCGCAAGCGTTCAGAGACTTATGGTGTCTCTAAGGCGTCTAAGCCCCGCAAGAGCTTGCCTGAAATCACCATTGACAGTGATGATGACAAGGAGACGGCAAAGAGAAAGAAAAACACTGCCGCTGCCCGAAAGTCTCGTCAGCGAAAGCAGGAACACGCTGAAGCGGCCGAAGCCGAGATCCAACGTCTCAGAGGCATCATTTACCGCCTTGGAGCCGATCCTGACGCGGAGAATCTGTGAGCGCGGTGGGAGGAATGTTGGATGGTTGTTGATGGGTAAGGGTACCCAGGAGTGGACTCGAGTTCCCATCGCTTTGAATGGTCTTGGTTTCTTGCAAATGCAATCGGACGACAATTGAAGCTGTGACTGCCAAACCTCTTGGTAGTTGCCGATACAGCAGCATGACGCTTGGGGTTGGGGATTATATTAGGCTTAAGCCAGGAGGGCTGCCTCCCCAAATCGCCACGTCGCCCTTGTTTTCTTTCGACGTTTCTGATCTTGTTCGGCTCACAGCGATCATTGGGGTTGATGAGATCTACCGGATAAGGTGGCTCAGGCTACCCTTAGCCTTTTACTGACATCGCTACGATTTCTTATCACCGACGACAATCGCAATGCCATTTGAATGGAGCGTAACAGCAGACTTTTGAATGGTATTGATGAGGCGTCACTCGGATCAGCTGACTTTGTATTGAGTTTTTCACTTGGCGAAAGCGTCGAACGGCTTTCTGACCGTCTCCTCTTTTGTTCTCGATACTGCGAAAAGGATTCTTCCTTTGCTGTGCCGTCCTACGAAGGGGGATTGACTCGAGGCCTGTTTAACAATCGTGTTTTTCTGGCGCTTTGTCATGTTTTTTCTTTCTCAAATCATGAACCATCACGGATGAAACACGTGCTTGCTTAGCAGCGCGGGTTGAACGGGGATGTATTCATCCACTCTTTATATCATGTATCTACAAATAGTTTTGTCAGATATGCATGGCTGGCCTTCTTCTGAAACGGCCTCGCAAACCTGCTAGGCGTCCTTCCCAAGCTAGAGGACAAGAAGGGGAGGACACGGAACGCAACTCGGTCTTTGAGAAACCATGTGCACAGCCCGTTCCATCGTCGTCGTCGTCCTCCCATTTGTTCCTTTCATTTAAACCTCTGTTGGTATAGCAGCAGCGTCCCTAATAGCACTAGCGGAGCAGCATAAGCCCCCCTGTGGAGAAGTGAGTGAGTGCGGCGCTGGCACTTGTCACTCGCCAGTGCGTGCCCTACGAGGCCGAAGACTTTTGAACAAGAGAGGGAGCCCTATTGGTGTCCTCGCCATCGACATATACTATTGGGTTATGTGCAGGTACTTTCGCCAGAGCTGAGACCTTTTCATTCTTTTCATCTCATGTTGTATGTACATATATAAGTATCGTATACATCCCTCTCTCTGTCTCTCTCACACTGTGTGTGTGTGGGTGGGTGTGTGGGAGAGAGAGAGAGAGAAATGGACAAAGGGAAGGGGACAGGAGGAAGAACCACGACGTCTCTCAGAGCTACGTACGCTGTGTACACCGGGATTACGTGCAGACAGGTGCAGATAGGCGTGGTCAAAGGTCGTAAGATACACCCGCTCACACCCACGAACATACCACATTATTTAGCAATTTCACTTATTACTATTACTATCCTAACACTTGGTTCTGCTTTGCATGGCTCACTGGCTAGGTGTTCTGTTGTCTTGTCTTGTTCCTGCTTTGCACACATGATTCCTGTTCACCTGCCCACCAGTTCGGGTCCAATCTGTCGATTCCACTCAAAACTGTGAACATGGACATTCCCACAAGATGTGCTCCACAAGATTTCCCGCAGTGTCTCGTATTGCGGGGAAATAAGCAGAGCTGATAAGCCGCCCATTTGCCTCGCGACGGTATGCCTGTTTTCCTTGCCTTTATCCACCAACAACTTTGCATTCGGGGGTATCTCTTCTCGTAAGGACAAGACTTGCCTAAGCGGGGTATCTGTACTCAAAGCACAAAACCAAGAAAACAAAATCCACAACTCAAGAAAAAAACACAGTTTCGATCTAGTGCGCGGGGGTATCCTGAAAGAGAGAAAATGCATAACAAAAAGAGTGATGTCCGAGTTTGTCGTCAATGGGCCGAAATAGCCCGGGGGTATCTCAAAAGATCGATACGGAAAACGGGACGGACTGATGTAGATCCAACCATGTCACGCTACCTCGAAACCACGAGGCCAGAGAGACGAGAAGGGCTGCGAGGAGGTACCGCCGGTGGAGTGCTGTAAGTCTTCTCGTCCCACCACTTCTCGAACTCAACTGGACTGGACGCTCGAGACAGTCGAGATGGATGTGACAGAGATGTGCGTGGAGTTTTGTCTCTGACCTCGTCGGACCTTCAAGCAGTTGCCTTGACCTCTGGGACCGCTGTGGCCACAACTTCGGGTGTGGACTGAACGGGCTCAGCGACAGGTTCGGCAGGTTTGGTCTCGGCAGCTTCGGGAGCAGCAGCTGGAGTCTCAGGGGCGGCAGCTTCAGTCGAGCTGGCAGGAGCAGTAGCAGCAGCAGGCTCAGCATGAGTCTTTTCCTTCGAGCCTTCAGACTTGATCGCTTTACTAGCGCGACGGACAAGCTGACCAATGAATTTGCCACCTGGGAGAGGAGACTTTTCCCGCTTCGGCTCAGCAACGGTATCGTCGGCTTCGGCGGTCTCCTGCTGCTTCTTGTTGAAGAAAAGGGAGGTACGGCGCTTGTTGTCGCGAGCAGGGCGTTCCTCAGTAGCAGCTGGAGTGGTCTCGGCAGCGGCCTCGGTGGTGGCAGCAGGTTCGGTGGGTTCGGCGCTGGCGGCAGCAACGGTATCCTTGGCAACAGCCTCGGCAGCCTTATCTTCTTTGGCCTCCTCTTTGGTTTCCTTCTTGCCTTCGAGCTTGGCTTCAGTCTTCTTGATGAAACCTATCAAGCCGCCCTTCTTCTCAGCCTTGTGAGCAGCGGAGCTTTCTCCAGCAGCGGAAGGCTCTTCAGCGGCAGGAGTTGTGGCAGTGTCGACGGGGGCTGTGACAGCCGCAGTGTCAATGGGCTTGTTCTCAATCGGCTCCTCGAGCTTGGGAGCTGTCTCAGAGACTGGGGGAACATCACTGCTTGTCATGGCATCTTTTTCAGATTTCTCAGTGGTTGGGCTTACCACTCGGTTCCTGAACAGGCTGCCGAAGACAGAGCCACGCTTGCCCTTCTTCTCGGTGGGGCTTGCCTCTTCTTTCTCCTCCTTCTTGTCAGAGGCGGCAGGTGCAGCTGGCACTGGATTTCGTTAGGACCAAACTTTCAACGTGATATGAGTGGCTTACCTGCACCGGACGCCGAAGCTTCGGTTGCCTCTGGTGTCTCTTTAGCCTCCTCTTTCTTTTCAGGAACTTCTGGCTTCTCTTCCTTCTTCTCAGCATGTTCCTCTTTCTTGCTGAGAAGGGTTCCGAAGATGCTACCACGCTTCCGCGACTGAGAACGCTCAGCAGCAGGCTTTGTGGTCTCATCTGCGTCACTAGAGGTGGCAGCAGCATCAGCAGCGGCCGCAGCAGCGGCAGTAGAGGCGTCAACGGACTTCTTTGGTTCTTTGGATTTGGAGCGGGAAGTCTTGACGGCGGCTGCAGCAGGGGCAAATGCAGGTTTGGCTAGAGCTGCATTAGCTTATGATTATGCGTTGACATGACGGATCCAGTCATGAAATCCACTCACAGTATTCCTCGACATTCTTCTTATAGCTCTCGCGCTCAGTGACGTCTTCCTTCAAGCTCTTTGCCTCTTCAATTGTCTTTTCAATAGCAGCTATCCAGCTGTCTCGTTCCTTCGCAGACGAGGCCTCAAAGCGGTGGACATGAGCACCAGACTTGAAGGAGAATTGGAAGCCTTCCTTGGTCACGCTCGAGGCATCGGACTGGTAGGAATTGTTAATGGCTGTCATCCTCAAATTAACATGTAAGACTCACCAAGTTGATGATACCAGCCGGGGTTGCCTTGTCCTCGACGCGCTTGGAGTAGAAGAGCAGACCCTTTCCAGTCTCACGTGCCCATGCAGCGTCGGAGTGCTTTGCATCAGCCTTCTCAGACTTCATGAAGTTGGTCAATGACTCGGCCGTGGAAGGCTCCTCTTGGAACCAGAAGTAGTGTTTGCTGAAGATGAATTTCCTGCAATCGACGTGTCAGTGTTGTTGACCCTCTGGGTCATGACTCTGGCCGGCAAGCATACTTGAAGAAAGTTGGCTCCTTGTACCCCAACACGCCCTCTGAAGCCGGCGTGGTCTCGGAGGCCGGTTCTTCTTTCTTGGCCTCTTCGGTTGTAGGAGCAGTGGCCTCCTCAGCGATAGCAGGGGTAGCTTCTGTCGTCTCAGCGGGAGCAGCGGCAGTCTCTGTGGGCTCGGCCGTGGACTCTGGTTGTTCGGCGGCAACCTTGGTGGGCTCGACGGCTTGCGTCTCCTCGACGGGCTTTGGTGCTTCGACAGACATAATGCTAGATTGGAGCTGGAAGTCCTGTGTACGTCCCGTGTATTAAGGTATAGAGGAGGTTATGTGGTCAAGAGAGCAACAACTTGAAGAGAGGTAGGATGAAGTGTCGAGAAGAATGAGCAGTTCAGAACAAAGAATAAGTTGTCGGAAGAATTAAGTGGATTTTGAGAAATTGACAATGGCAATCTAGGATCGCGAGGCTTTGGGACCGAGCAGTCACGTTTCGGGGAAGAAAGGTTGGTGAAGAAATAGTCGTGGCAGGAAATTTGAAGAGGACCAATTTTGTATGGAGGAGCAGCAAGGGATTGGTTTCCCAGACAGATGAAGGGAGCGAGATTGAGAAGTGGACAGGCAAGAGTGGTGTGAGATGGGCTGCGTCTAGTTTTTGTCTTGTCTTTATCGCTCCAGTTCGATTTGTTTGGGGCTGGTAACGGGCTCGTTGGCTCTCTTGGACGGGCTCCAGTCACGATGGCTGCGCAGGGCGTTTACCGGGCAAAGGAGATTTGAAGGCGCCCCTAGGCAACGCGCTACCATGCCCAACTCCACCCTTTAACCAACACTAGCCCGGCCTGTCCCCCCAGGCCCGGCTGCTCTGAATGATTTGGTGGAGAAACCTGTGGTCGTAGCCTGCGCGCCCCTCCCACGCTAGCCTACTCGTCTGGTGGCCTGCGGAACACGACTAATACTAACCCAGTAGCCCTCCCATTGACCTACTGGGTTGCCCTCGCCATTCCTGCTGCCGCCCAACTTGTCTCCCCGGAAACAAAATCACATCAACATTCGACCATGCCTCGATCCACGGGGATTTTCATGATCGTGCCTCGATATATTCGCAGTGACCGCGTGCAGCTCAAGCCACCTTACTATTCACGGAAAATTCCATCATTACAGTCAGCAGTGAGGAGGACCATTGAAATGGCTATCACAAAGCAGTCTACGCCTCTTTTCTGACGCCAAGCAAGCCTCCTGCAAGAACGTCACACAGCGTCTTGCGAACTTTGTGTCAAAGGCGTTGCGAAGCCCACAAGGCATCACGGTATGGACTGAACAGATGGTGCGGTACTTTCCGCCACCACGAGGTGTCCATGCCACCCACCGATCAGCTTCCATTTTCCCACGAGAGAAAAATCGATTGCCGCCATGGAACAAGGAAGAAATGGTCCAGAAACCGTCTGATATCACAAACAACCAGGCGTCCCAATTGTTCCCCTCACCGCTGCCACTCCTTTCAGGCCCTCCTCAATAGCATTGCACAAAAGAAGCAGGGGGGATAGAGTTGCATGTGACTCACAATACGATGGGCTGAACTCTGAGCGAAAAAGACATGGCGATATCGCTGGGAAAAAGGGTCGCTGGTCATGCGACCATCATCTCGCACAGCTGGCCACCTGCAGAAATGACGTGCCTGGTGCATTCGTCACCTGCTCTGGACGAATCCATGAATAGTTCTTTCGCATCGGCGGCCGATCCGAAGCACCTTGTTTGATAATCGCAAAAATCTGTACTTGTCGGAAGGACATCTTTCCACGTTCACCATCAGCAGGAACATGACAAGGAGGATTGGTGACAGAGACGAGTAGCGGATTGCGCTCTTCCTCATCTCTGCCGTATGGCCCGAGAATCCGAAGCCCAAGGTAGCTGCAGAGAAGGATCACTTACCTACTGTAGTGAAATAATTACTGCTCGTCAGCAGTGGTCATACCGGAGCAGGCGAAGATTCAACTTGATCGTTCGATAAACATTTCCTTGTCCCTGCACTGCCACAATCTTGTCCCGCAGGATTTCTTTTCCTGGGAAGGATGTCTGTCTTGTTCACGTTATCGTCACCATCGGCCGGACAATGGCGACAGCGTGCGGTATTATTCAATCATTCATGCATGCGTTCATGCATGGACTCACGGATACATGGATCCTGGTGTCGATCCCGACTCTCCAGGAGGGGCACGTAACTTGGACCAAGCCCACAATGGTCCAGATCACCAAACAATCAACATGGCGGGGAACCTTGGCTACGAGTACAAGTGGTTATGCTCAACGCTCGGAGCAGGTCGCAATTTCGAAACCATCTCCACAATCGAGATGGAACGGCGCGAATTTGGTCCCCATCCACTCCCTCAACGGATCCAACGCGAACCTGAAACAGCTCTGCGATATGCCGTACTGCTTGTTCTCCTCATTCTCTGAGTACGGAGCACTCATTTTCGACGCTGCGAACAATAATGGAATATCAAGGCACAATTGGCCTCTTGTAAGAACCGTGTTTGTAGGAGCAGTGGCCTCCCCCCTCTCTCCGTGTCTATTGGGCCTTCACCCGCTCTCCGTCTCTTATTGAGATAGGCCGCTTTTGTTGAGATACGTATGGAGTACGAGTCGGTTGGAAGTTGGCCCAAGCTGAGACTTGTGGCTGCTCGCCAAACCCTCAACCTCATCCTCATCCACCGCACCCTCGCCTCCCTTCCCCTTTCGCGCCATAGTAGGCGCCAGTTGAAAGTCTTTGCACGGGGGAGACGTCACCGGCGCCAACAAAGGGACACTAAGAAGTAAATGATACCTTTTTCAACCTATCTAACAATGAGGGTCCGAACCTCGAAGGGGGGGCCCACGATCCCGCCGACCAGGACCCGCTGCTTCTGTTAAGTTCGCTGCCGTTGCGCATCTAACCGATGAGGATCAGGCAGGGTCTAGAGAGTCTCACTAGGTAAATCTACAAAAGACGGGGGCCATGGTGCTCTTTCAAGCTCGCGAGATGGTACCTCGTATGTACCTCCTCCGGGCGTCCTTGTTAGACCGAGCAATTATTGCACAGACCCGCGGCTCTCCCTGGATGGAATTTCTTCAACTGAGCCGGAAATGAAATCACTCTCCCTCTCCGCTTCATCCGATGGAGCGGTCTTTATGGGTCATCTTAGTCGAACTGGACGAGGGAAAGTCAAATCAAAGCGGCGAGGGACAGGAAACTCAAGACAGTTCTCCCGAGTCCGGCGAATCTCAAACAACACGAGGAAAACACTTGAAAGAGATAAATTCGGTTTCATGCTCCTGTCAGTGAGCTAACTACCCGACATCGAGCCTGCCTCTCAGTTCAATGAAGGAGACACAACTCCTCCGTACATATCTCGTTCATTGCCAAAACGGCCGAGTTGATACTGGGTACAGATTTTTGATCTCTGCCGCGATTTAAATGTCCTGTCGACCTGTGCGAGGTAGTCGTCCTCATATTGGCTTGGGGGTTCGATGAATACCTCCTGCGCCAATTGCTTCCAAACAAACCCGAGCGCAAGACTGCTGATCACCCAACGCTTGCCGATTTTGTCTTCCTTACCTTACAATTTGCCTCTCCAAATACCTTGTTTGAAGCCGCCACTTCAATATGTACTCCGTACCGTGCTTGTCTCGATAACCAAATTGAAATCCCCCCTCCTCAACCCGCCGTCGTCAGGATGTACGAAGTAACGGCATCCATCCTTTCTTTGGTCAATTTCAAACTGATAACGAGCAGTTCTTGGGCCACATCCGGTTCTCGTATCTGCATCTCATGCCATCTCCTTGCATCTAGTTTCCACGTAACACAGTCCTTCTCTGCCACCATCGAGGCAGTGCGCGGTGTCTGGGAGAAAAACGGCAGCTCTCCGCATGGTCGCCCTGACACAATCAGCTCAGAGTACTTGCCCTGTGGCCAGTCGTAATCGCAACGTAGAATGCCTTCTTCCAGCATGTAGAAGCCGTCAGGAGGGTCCCCAACCTTGAACAAGACCGAGCCTCTCGGGTACACAACCCTTTCAAAATACTTCATAGCACGATACCAGAAATCTTCGTTCTTCTCTGAGAGATCCACAAAGATCTGCAGCATCAAGGGTAGAGGTTGCTTGAATGACTGCCACTTAGCCAAGCTGGACGCGTCCTCATCCAAAGTAGTCTGGGCAACTTGATGGAGGTGACTTCGTCTGGGGGAGCTGCCCATAAATTCCGCCTTGTACGAGGACGAAAGCTCCTGAGGCCGAGCGCGAGGCATGTCAAGGTGCCCTCCTATCCGCCTGGTGCGCCGCTGCTCCTGTTGACGATACAGGGCGGTCAAAAGTTTGTTCTCGCAGTGCTCCAGTGCCACATTCAGATCAGGGAAGATTTGGACGTTTGAGTCTGCCGCAAACAGGCCAACATTTTGAAGAGCTTGTCCAATCTCGCCATCCACGTCCAAGCTGCTCACGATAAGCTCGACTCCACGCTTCTGCAGTAGACGGTTGATTCTGGTGAACGCTTCCGCGGCAGAGAAATCAATGCCGTTAATTTGAGCCATGTCCAAGATGAGGAATCTCAGAGGTTGATCCCTGAACGCATCTTCCTCAAGAAGGGCTCGAATTCTGTTCTCAACCCCGACAATCGTGCCAAAGAACAAATATCCAGCCAGCTTAAGTAGAAAGATCTGTTTGCCTGTTTCTCGCAAGAACTTGAGCTGGACTGGCGGTCGTCTGACGAGAGACTTTGCGACTTGACCAGAATAGGTGGCTCTGATGGCCGTTCTTCGAGACGTTTGTACAACAAAACTCAAAGCGGCAAGCAAAATGCCAACGAGGATCCCAATCACGAAATCCCACACTCCCATGGTGATGACAATGATCAAGACGGTGGCGTATTCAAGCTTGTGAACTTTGCCCCATGTTCCGACAAGAGCTTCTTCAAGCAACTCTATACCTAATAAGAAAATCAAGGCACCAACAACCATAATGGGAATGTAACCAATAATAGCCGGGCCAGCCAAAAGGATACCGACGGTGCAGGCTGCCAGCAGCAGCCCTGCAAGACGGTCATTGCCACCACTGTCCATAAATAGGAGACTGTTGGTATATACGAGATAGTTCTGTACACTGCCGAAGAGACCACTGAGGCAGTTCGAGACGCCATGGGCGATCAGCTCGCGGTCGACGCTCAGGTTATCCTCGCCGGTAGAAATGCCCAGAGCGGGCACGTTGATTGGGACATGCAAGACGCCGAAGAAGGTCAGTGCAAACATCGCCGGGATAGTATCCGCAAGAGCTCCCCAGTTGACCGCGTTAAAGTCGTACAGCGTGTAGAAATGATACCAGGGGTTCCCGGCCGGTGGGGGATCGAAAACCCAGCCTCCAGTACGCAAGGTGTCCATTGATAGGCCCAAAGCAAACTTGAAGAAGTAGAAAATCGCAGCAACCGAGAGAAAGTAGCCGCCGACCAGCAGATTTGATTTTACAAAGCGTTGTACAATGAGTAAGGTGATGGCAAGCGCCAAGGGTACGGTCCACAGGGCGATTGTGTCGGTGCGGAACAGCTGTTTGAGGGTGTCAAGGTTGTACTCCAGATTGCCAGGTAGCCGAGCAGAGACTTCGATGCCAGTAGCGACAAGGAACCAGCCAACACCTCCGATACAGCCAATGAGAATATGGCGCGGGAAGAAACCGATCAAGGATCCTAGCTTGCAAGCTCCCATGAGGAAGAACACCACTCCAGTTAGAACGGAACTGATGGCAAAGGACAGTATCGTGGTGGCAAGGACAGCCTTGGGGTTCTGCTCCCCCACCTTCTGGAGGATGGTAAAGGCCATCTTATGGAAGAAGGGCACAACCTCAATCATTTCGGACCCAATGCCTCCTCTGAAGATCGAGCCTCCAGAGGAATAGACGACCTGGGCAACGATAGTACTGACATAGAACATTGCAATGCCGTCAGAGCCGAGACCATCAAAGATTTCGTTCCCAAGAGGAAACAGAATCATGCCGTAGGAGAGAGCGTCGAGGATGTTCAGGAGCAAACCCAGAAAGACGGCTGGAAGGAGACTGACGGGGTGTGCGATAGCTTCCCGATATATGGCACGGGCGCTCCACGTCTTGGGGTGTGAGAGAGTATAACAGCATGAGCGCATTCTTCTCGCGGAGGCCCTGCATCTCTGGATGAGACCATCCTTGTCCGAACCGTACTGTCGCTCGACGTCTGTATAATGGCCATACTTTAAAGGCTCTGGCCGCCGTTCACCAATGAGGGCCGTATACTCGTCTGGCTGGGTGGGCTCCAGCCTACTCGATGTGGGACGATCTGGCATTGCCTTGTCGACACCATTCGTGTGCTGGTGACGCTCCTCCTCTTGTCCCGTAGAACTTTGTATCATTGCCGTCAACTCGGAGATGGCTGGATCGCCAGAGTGGTCATGTTCCGAGCCCTCTGGAGTTACAGGCTCGGACACCTCTTCGATCACTTCAGGGTAACCATCATCAGAGGCAGCTGACGAAGAGGGCGGAGAGCTTCCAAGATGTGAGGCGTTCTCGGAGAGAGCAAACGCAGCCAGTTCAGCAGTCTGATCTCTTAGGCCGGCGGAAGAAGAGTACTGAGCCGGATCCAGCTGACCATGGAAAGAACGGACATAGAAGGATCTGGCGGGAGTTTTCTCTGCGGGCTGACTAGATGAAGAGCTGGCTCGAGGGCGTTCAATCCAAGGACGGTCCGCAGCAGCCAAGAGACTGCTCTCTTCGATACCTTGATCACTATGAGATCTTTTCAAGGGAGAGCTGGGCATCGGAGCTGGTCGGCTCTTGGAGAAGTTGGAGCTATGGCGGGCGTGCTGTTTGCTCGAAGAGGTCGTCGACATTTTAGTTGCTCATTAGGATATCATGATGTCCCGCAATTCACATGCAAACTCCACTACGACTGTCCCGGCTCTTTCCAAAAGAAACACGCACCGGGGGCTGGGCCTAAGGAACACTATGCTCATTCGTGAGTGCTAGTCCGGAGCCTGTAATCGTCCCTCGTGTGACGCGAGACGGTCAGGGAATGAGGAATATAGAGCGGGACAAATAAGGTCGACCCGAGGGTAAGAGGCCAACACAGTGAGGAAGACGCAGTTCGTGTTGACGCAAGCTTGCTCCTCGTGTTGTAGGTGGACGTAGCTCTGTGGGTTCCTGTCACCGCTGTGGACTTGACTCGGGAGCGGCCTCGCAGGCTTGTCCTAGGTGCGGACTTGGTCCTCACAACTTAATCCATCATGAACCATGTCAGCTGCTGAAAGTAAAAAATTTTTTACCTTCCAAAATTTTTTTTCCCTTGTTGCAGTTCAGTGGAGACGGGAGGCAAGAGAGCATGGCGGGGCAGAAGACGACGAGCAGGGTTTGGTCAGGGAGGCTTTGAAGCTAGTGGCGGAAGGTGTCAACAGCATGAAAGTACTTGGTACGGAAGAATTGGATGACCTTTGAAGAGAATCCAAGCTCAAAAGAGACAGCATGGCCAGCTAGATGAATGCCGGCCCACTGAGGACTAGTGAGTAGGAAAACAAAAGCCCTCGAATCGCAATGGGTACGGAGTACCTCGTGCATGGGTGGCAGTGGCATGAGGAGAAATTGTAAGTGGATTGACGGCACCAACGGCCTATTCCCCGCCATTGCTGTTGCATGCAGCACCTGCAGAACCCATTGGATGTCTACCGGGTACCGGTAGGTAGGTACTGTAACTGCCCTCACTAAAGCCCCTCTTTGTGCCTGGGCCACTGGTTGTAGTGCCCCGGTGCCCCCTCTCAAGCCCCTCTTTTACTACATCAGTCCATGCTGCAGCAACATGCATGCACATCACTCGTGTGTCACCCTTACCATGCTTGATCTTCACCTGACCTCAATTGTCAACGTCCTCGCAACATGTTCCACCTCGCCTACTAGAAAGGGCCACGCTAAAATCAATGCTCTATACTCTTCTTGTTATGCTCTTATGTATGTTGACGTCCTCCAGATTAATTGACCATCTCAAAGCAGGTTGATACTAAAAAATGCTCACATTGAGTTAGACTTCACTCCTCCAAAGCTCTGCGCGCGCCGTCAATGCTTTAATTCTTCCAGCCAAACGACCAGCCTCTTCTTTATAATCACTCCCACAAGCTTCCCGCTCCCCTCTTCGGTGACGCACAAATGCCTGAGGCCAAGCTTGCCAAACATCTCCACCACAAACTCCATTGGAGCTTTTGCACAGATCGTCAACGGTGTCCGGTCGATGAACTGTGACAGATCAAGCTCTCCCTCGTGCTCCATTTGTACTTGCGTACCAGTCACTGGGGGCAGAAGACGGACAACGCAGCCCGCAGGAAACGCGTGACCCAGAGTCTCCAGCCCGAACTCGAGTTCTCCTTCCGCTAGATAGCCTCGTAGCATAGCTCTCTGAACAAGGACAAGTCCAGCGTCCATAAGGCCTCGACGGCGGAGTTGGTGCAGCTTCTCTGCCAGTAAAACACGGGGGACGATGCCGCTGTCCGGTACGTCGACCGTGACCTCACGCATAGTTTGGAGAGGAGGAATCAGCTCCTCGGCGAGATGAGCATCCTGCTGAACTAGCTTCATGCTATGATCCAAATCGAGGAAAGGATGCCCTAGGACTGTCTGTGCAAGATCGTACACACCCTCCTGCTCAAGGGCATCTGCAACCCACTTGGCCACCATGATGCCGATCATATTTGGCACGACGAACTCTAGTTCGCCCGTCAACTCGAACATGATAACCGCAAGCGAAATGGTCATCCGACTAACGCCAGCCAAAAAGGAACCGGCACCAACCATGGCGAAGATTCCGGGGGAGATAGACCGTGCCAAGAAAGGCATTTGGCCAACAAGCCTGCCGAAGAAGGCTCCACCGTCAAGAGCAGGAATGATGATCCCCGAAGGCACCTTGATACCAAACGTTATAACTGTCAGGACAAGCTTGACAAGCGTTCCGTAAGTCAGCCAGCCCAGGTATTTCGGGGACGGCGAAGCGTGTCCTTCCTGCACACAGACGTAGTCTGTTCGTGAGCCTTCGCCACAATCGACCAGAAGGTTCTTGATAATGACATCGCCAGGTTCTCGCGCCAGAGGGTTTGGATACTGCAAAAGGGCCGTGGCGAGGACAACCAAGAACACCTCCAGAACCGGGTAATTCTTGATGATCCTGTATTTGCGGAAGGTGCGAGACCACAGGAAGTTGACCTTGCAAAAGATGCCTCCAAAGACACCCCCAGCAATACCCAAGACCGCGAATACAACGTAATGATATGGTTGGTAGGTGGTGCCGTAGTTGGTCTCGAAGAGCACAAGCTTGCCGGTGCCGGTCGGATTGAGCGCTTTGAGTGTCATGGCCGCGAAGAGAGAACAAACAAACGCTCGCCAAAGCACTTTGCGTGGGAAATATGTCGAGATTTCTTCATACGCAAACAGCACGCCGCCGATGGGTGCTCCGAATGCGACAGAAAGACCACTCGAGCAACCAGCAGCAAGTAGTTCTCGGAGCTTACGACCATTCTCTCTATACTTGTGGAATCGCATACCGACAAGGTATGCGACACACGTGGAAATGTGCACGAAAGGACCTTCCTTGCCCAAACACATACCTGTCGCAACAGCAAAGACCGAACCGACGGCCTTCACAACCAAGACATTGAGGTCCAGGAAATGTGGAATGACAAAACCAGACAGAATCGTCTTGATCTCGGGGATACCGCTCCCAGCTGCCATGTAGATGGACTTACCCGCAGCTGTAGGCTTCAGATTTTCGCCGTTCGCTTGGTTGCTGTTCTTCCGCATTGGCCCCATGTCCCCAGCGCCTGGAGCGGTTGCTGGAAGCGCTCTTCTCGTAGTCAACGTGACTGTTCCACTGATGATGCCGAAGAGCAGAGCAAATCCCACGTATATCCCGAACCCATACCAATAATTCCTCGTCCAATACTTCCATTCCAGGCAGGCATCACCAGTATCGGTGAAGGGCATCAATGGTGATTTCCCCGAGCAGCAAAGTTCTTTGCTTGCGAACGGGTTGTTTTGGCAGTATCCTGTCTTCCAGTCGCTGACGGTGGCAACAGCGATATCCACCAGAAAAGCAACGCATGCTGTTAGAGCGCCAATTACCGCAGCTGCAATCCAACCCTCACAAGAGTCGAACGCTGCCATAAGCCCATTGCGGATACCATTCCCGCTGTGCACGGAACGATGTCTAAATGAGTCTTTGATCTGTAAAAAGGTCAAGTTGAGTTGGTCAATCGTAGTCGATCTCTCTTACCAAATCATGGAGCCAGTCAATTGTCGTATAGTCATTGTACGGAAGACGTTCTCCCACGGCGGTGTCGCCCAGTGCCTGCTCTTCTTTACTGATGTGGGAAGAGACGACCGAGGGAGTGTCTGCTTCTAGGGCGATGGAGTTGACCCTCCTGTCCCGAGGGAGGAGAAGCGTCCTTTCATCTGGTTGCTCCTCATCCCCAGCCATGTTTGCTCACAGAACAGCAATGAAGCTGCAGAAAGCCCGGGCACTCAAAAGGCTGCGACATTTTGACCAATGTTCACGGATTTTACAGGCTCTGTGAAAGCGATGACGCTGTGCCTTCAAGATTACCAGCCGCAATCTGCATCTCCGGGGAACCTCAGATCTAGGAGAGACCACTGAGAAGTGTTGATTCTGGCAGTCACTGATAAGCTCAACTCTGGCAATCGAGTTCCTGAAAGTGCTGTGTAGATAAGAAGCAAGCAAGATAACGGTGGCCTCGGCCTCACACTGACCCTTTCGGGTGAAGTCGTCCGGCATACCTGCTACTTTGGTCACATGCTACGACTTGATAACGCATCAATGCCACCAGCGGCACTATTGCATCGGGCGCCAGTGTCTTTCCAGAAGTGGCACCGGTATGCCTCGCAGCGTCATGATAACCACCAGTATTACTTCTTGCGATGGGTGATACATACTTCGCTTAACTGCTGGTGAAAGAGAGCATCAGAGCGGAGCTGCATACACGGTGGCCAGCACCGCCCGATGCATGCTTGCATGCACACAGTTGGAGCGGGGCTGAATTTCAACGCAAAAGCCAAACCGACCCTTGAACCCAGCCATCGGCTTCAGAGGATAACACGGGGTGAACAGAGAGACAAGGGGGAAAAAAATTACTATACGAGGACGGAATCGTCATCTTTAGCTTACGGAAGATTCCATGGAGGCCCGAAGGAAGACCGAGTGCTGCGGTTGTTGTCTGTGATGGTCGAGACTCGTAACAGCCGGGACTGCGGGCATGCAGGCAAAGTTCCCTTGCACAGGAATTAACCATCCGTCCATGTAGTTGAAAGTAGGTGCTTCATAGCGTGACATTAGGCCCCTCTATTAGCCCACCAGCTGTGTGGCCTAACGCTCCAAAGAGGAGTGAAGGCCTCTTCTTGGGAAATTTGGTCGCGTGCCCTGCTTTCCCATGTTCCGTCTAGCCGAAAGTTAAATCTGTCCATCGGCGATTTCACTTGCTCCAGGCCATCAACCACCAAGATCCAGCACGAAGGGATCGTGTTCTTACTGTTGACTGAGTGTAGCATGTATTCATTCTGAAAAGGCTCTTGAAGAGTACGGCCGTGTAGAAAGGAGGCTAGACATGATGCCTCTCCAAAACAATGACACCCAAATATACCCCGCTCAAGGTGAACAGAAAGAGCAACCGAACGACATGTCCCATTTTATCCCAAGCATCGTTCACGCTTGCAAGAACATAAACAGCACAAGCGCAAGGCCAATAATAACGGCGGCGCTTAGGCCGCCAACGAGACCCCAAATAAAAGTCCGACGCAGTTGCCCCTCGTGCACTATCATCAGCGAGTCCGAGTCTGACGACTCAATGGAAGCCGTCTCTTCGTCGTATAATAATGGGGTTCGCTCCGTTGCAGGCTTGTTTCCTCCGATCAGAGTCCTGAGGGGCCACCAGGACTTCAAGGTTCCCCACGCCTTGGAGATAGCTGGGAAAGTAGGCTCGTTGGGATCGAGATAGATGACGTAAGATTCTTCCAGATTGGTATCGGAGTCGCCATCGTCAAATTCGTTCCAGTACCTGATCGGAGACGGGCGCGGCTCAGGAACCACGATTCGTGCTCGCTTCTGTGCCTTTTTGCTTGACAGGGATTTTGACTCGAGAGGCGAAGTGACGGCCTCGGTGTTTCGAGCTTCATCGGATGTGATAGAGTCGTGTCCACGGGTGGCTGCAGAGAAGACACTGTCTGCATGGCCTTCACTTGAGGATGGCCCAGAGGACGTTCCACTCAGATCGGTTGCATTGACCCTGACCCGGTTCGCAGTTCTGAGTCGGAATAGGTGGGAGGCTGTCTCACCGAGGCGGGGAAGAGGCAGCTTGGTGATGTCCTTCTCCAGTAGTGATTGCCACGGTGATTGAGGGAGATCTTTGTGAACTTTGCGAATGGCCATGTCTTCGAGAGTAAAGTCATAGACTCGGTACGCCAAATGCGACTCATCCAATGCACGAACAACAGCAGGAGTCCGAGCGAATTCCCAACGGATATGCAACGTGGCATGTGGGAAGGTGTCGCCGTCTTGGGGAAAGGGGTGCAATTCACCGAGGTGCTGCATGTCCACCGCACCAAAAGAGATCGAGGTATCGAGAGTGGCCCAATTCGCGACGTCGGCGGTGTTGGTCATGCCGGAGTAACGCGTCCGGTAGGTTCGTACTTCAGCCAAGGGCTTGACATCCCTGTGCTCGATGAGATATCGCTGAATGGTGGTGGCTTCTTTCGAACCACCTGTCAGACGGGAATCCCGGTCTAAAGCAATAACGAGGTCTTCACGGTCGAGGAGAAGGGCCTTTTCACCGGAAGAAGTAGGTGAAAGGCCGGCGAGAGTGACTGATGCGTCCTGAGCGCAGGTCCAATACGCGCTCAAGGCTATCTTGGAGGGTCTGACAGAACTTTGGTCTTTGACAAATCTCTGTGCGTTGTCGAAGAAAACCATGTGAGTGCGACTGTTGTTGTTCGACATGGAGAGTGATGTGTTTCTCTGTGTGGTCAGTGATGCATTGGAGCTTGTGCGTGAGGGGGTGGGGGCGACAGTGTCATCCTTCTTCATATGTCTCTGAATAATGGCGCGAGCCTCGTCGAGGTTGTCTGTATGAATCCAATAGAAAGCACTGCCGGCGGCCTCGCCATATGGCACCGTCATAACGGCAGCATCAAAAGCGGCAGGGGCTTGGTTGATGGCATTGTTGATTTTAGATATGGGTGATCGTAGGCCCGATGCAGAAATTCTATCCTGTTGCAGCTGACCGGAGGGTGGTTGTTGGGGATGCTTCTTAAGCGTTGGAATGGCCAGTTTCTCGGTCAGGGTGGCTGTCTGTTCAGCCAATTCCTGAAGATAATCTGAGTAATCGGTCTGCAGCTGGTTGGATGAGAAGACTTCGACGTCCATGCGAGTTTGCAGCGTGGTCGAACCTGTCCATTTCGTATACTTCTTGAGGATTTTGCGGAAGGCGATTTTCTGAGCAGAGGCAAAGCGAGCAACCTTTTGGATGAGGTCCCCCAGCTCTTCGCATTCGCGGGTGAGTTTGCGATACTTGCGGCTCCGGATCCCGGCGACGGCATCAACTTCCAGCATCCTTTCATCGCCATATGTCCGAAGGACGGCGATCTGCTTCTTGAGCGAGCTCAGTCGCCGGTCAATTTCTCCCCGTTTCATGCGCAGGAACAGCGTGATGTTGTCATATTGATCTCGTAAGTGATTGAGCAAGACCTTGTCTGTCTCCTCCCATCGACTCTTGCCTTGGACGGGGATTTCGACAGGACCGAAAAGATTAGGAGATGTACGTTGCTTGATGAGTTGCTTCATACCATTGTAGTTGAAGTTGTACGCGGCCCATTCCGGAACCGACCTCTGATAGAAGCTGTCACCGAACTTCATAGCGGTGAAACAGCCCCCCTGCGCCAAAGGTCGTATTGTCGTGTTGTAACTCTGCTGGAAAGCTCCGGAGCGCCAGTCGGGAGCACATATAAACTGTGCATTCAAATGACCAGGGCTGGTTGTTTCATTGCAGTGAGAACGTGAGATGGAGAATAGGTATGCAAAATGAAGGTGAAGATGAGCGGCGCCCGGCAGCAAATGACCTGACAGACTATGTATGCATTATGCATTGGGGCGGGGTGCCAATGGGTACCAATGGGGGCGCGAGGTGACAGAGAAATCAATCTTAGCACGAGCAGAAACGGGAAAGGCAAAATGATTCACAAAAGGTAATAATATGGAGTACGAGTAGTTACGGATCAGAGTCCTGAGAGAGTGGCCAGTGCTGCCCAGTGCCAGTGGCGCAGTGACCATAGGTAAGTATTTAAGTATAATTGTGCTGGGGCCCGTGGAGCCTGGCTCGTCGCTCCTCTCTTGGGAGTTGGAGCAGCTTGTTCGGAAAGAAAAATACTGGATAGTTTGACAGACAACACTCTGCGAGACCAAGCAGCTCTAGCATGTGAGATAGAGTTTCGTCAATCCCACGACCATCAATGTCTACTGTGTACGTACAACGGAGTGGCAATCACTGCAAGATGATAACAACGTCCCTCTGCATCGTATCAGTCGGGAACTTGGCGGTCGACTTGACCTGTTTCTCACACGCATCTTGGCCATCTCGCCGTCTCGCCGCAGAGAGCAAGAAGAGGAACAGCCACAGCGGGGAGTCATTCAGCATTGAGCCAATGACTCCAAGAAGCCCTTCCTTGCGCAAACGGCCGCTGGCATGTGCCCGTTATTGGCTTTGGTCACATTTTCTTTTTGTTGATTCGCAACATGTGAAATGTATCGAGATCTACCGAATTCACCTCCTCGTCGCTTTTCCGCCTTCCCATCCTCATTTAACTTCACACGCGACTACATTGAGCCCTATCTACCGAGTACTCGGTATTTATCTATCTATGGCCCGGTGCCCAGATCGACTAAAAGAGTTGCCGGCGCACATCTCTTCCTAAAACTTCCAGGTGGCTGGGAACCTGATAATGGAAACTTCCTTCCACGGCGTTCGATGTCTTCAGCAGCAACTCTGGGGAGTAGTCCGTACTACAACCGCAACAGGTAAATACCCTCACACAACGCCTGCTAAAGATGAGTTGCAGAAGGCTTCGGGGCCCTCCCAGCCCAGCAGGGGTGCTTAGGCTGGTGTCCCTACCGTAGGTCCCGTAGGTAGTCCCGCCGGACGTCCGGGTGGGGTCCCTAGGGCCTCCTCGGTACATGCACATCACTACTGTACCTACTAGTAGTTAAAATTTCTGTCCTGCCACAATTGTTCAGCACCCCCACTCACCTATTGGCCCACTCGCCCATTCACACTCCGCTTCACATTTTCCCAGCCCTGTGGCCAGACCATTACGGAGTCCCATGGGAGTTTTTGTGCCACCACCATCTGCCGCCAAACCTTACCAATTTGGAGGAGCCCAAAAAAAAAATTATCTCGATCCGATGATTTCATGTTACACTGCCCAAGACCCAAGTGTGTCGAAGCTTCTTTGCCCTTTCGCAGCCTTGCGCACATGGAGCGCCACTGTTAACGGGTTGCAGTGCTGCGTGCCATCTCTATTGTCGCTGCTCTTGACAGCCACAACCCAATGGCTGATTCTGGTGCGCTCGTCACCGCGCTGTCGACTTCCACCCACGCCTTCCTGCAGCCTTCCTCTTCTCTCCACTCCGAGGCTTTGGCCTCTGTAAAATGCATTCTGGACCCTTTGGCTGCCGACGTCGCAGCTGCGCAAAAGTTGAGGCGGGACCAGAACAGGAAGAAGAGAAAACGGAGTGATATTGAGCGGGAAAACGAGGTCTTGCAGTTGCGTCAAGTTTACACAAATGGCTTCGGGGTAAAACAAGTGTGGGAACAAGCGAAAAGGATCCTAGATGCCACTTGTACCGAGACAGAGAAGCATATCGCCGTCCACAGATCCCGACTGCACTCAAACTCAGACAAGCAAATTGCCAGAAATAGCCACCAGACGGATGAGGTCGACGCTTCGGATGCTTGGGAAGATGAGGATGAGGATGAGATGCCGGAGTCAGGGGCTGAAGATATGCAGGATAACCTCCTAGAAGATGAATTTGTCGACGAGAAGGATGGTGCAGAAGACGCAGGTGATCTCGAGGACATTGACGAGGTCGAAATGGATGCCTCTTCTTCCGGGACCGACCAACAGGATCCCGGAACATATCTGCAAGATCCGAACGGCCTCAATGATGGCTTCTTTTCTATCGACGACTTCAACAGACAGACTCAATTTCTCGAGCAGCAAGATGCACGGGGCGAAGACGACAACCCCAGCGATGAGGACGAGATTGATTGGGATGCAGACCCCTTGACTATGCCTTTCCACAAACCGAAGGCGAATCCTGCTAGCCAGGACAAGAAAGGGAAAGGCATCTCGGATCGCGAAGAAGAATCAGGCGAAGAAGAAGACGGTCCAACCTTTGGAGATGCCGACCTCAATGCCGATGATACCGACGAAGATATGATGAGCCAGGACGAGGGAGCTCTCAATGACCGTGTCGACGACCTCCCAAATACCAATGAGATTCGTTACGCCGACTTTTTTGCACCTCCACCCAAGAAATTATCAAAGACAACGCGGATGCGAGCACTACCGAAAACGCAACCGACCACGCAACCCAACCCGCCCGATGTAGACTTCGAGATCGACGTGCAGCGAGCAATCTCCGATGTTCGACGTGACCTGCTTGAGTCGGAGGAAGAAGAACCTGACTTGGAATCTGGAAGTGATATGGAGGGCGTGAGGCGGTCAAGTCAGAACATGTCTACACATGAGAAGCAGCGAGCCGCCATCACCGCTGAGATCCGGCGCCTAGAAGCGGCCAACGTTGCAAAAAGAGACTGGACGCTCTCTGGCGAGGCACGCGCTGCAGACCGCCCGCTTAATTCCTTGATCGAAGAAGACTTGGAGTTCGAGCGAGTGGGTAAACCCGTACCCGTAGTCACCGCCGAGGTCTCCAAGGACATTGAACAGTTGATCAAACGACGCATCCTGGCTCGGGAGTTTGATGAGGTGATTCGCCGCCACCCCGATAGTTTGGGCGCCGCCGCCGACACGCGCAGAGGCCGGGTTGATGTTGACGACACAAAGCCCCAGTCCGGCCTTGCAGAAATTTATGAGCAAGACCATCTCCGTGCTACAGATCCGGGATACGTCGACAAGAGATCAGCAGCGACGAAGAAACAGCATGAAGAGATCTCAAGGCTGTGGAAAGAGGTGTCAAGTCAGTTGGATCTGCTCAGCAATCTCCATTTCAAACCCAAACGAGTCGAAGTAGAGATCAAAGCAGTGGAAGATAAACCCACGATTAGCATGGAGGATGCAAGGCCTGTTGGAATGGGTGTCAATGCCGAGGAGAGCATGCTTGCGCCTCAGGAGGTGTATCGGCCTGGTCAAGATACGACGAAGAGGGGCAATATGGTTGTTCTCAAAGGCGGCGCGAGTGTGAGCAAGGACGAAATGACCCGAGAAGAGAAATTACGCAGGAGAAGGAGGGCGAAAGAGCGGGCGAAGAAGGCACAAGGAAATGCGCCGACTTTGAAAGTTGGCGCGAGTGCTAATGGTAGAGATGACGACTCTAGGAAGTCAAAGGCCAAATCTCGAGAGCGAGAGAAGGCGGACATCTTGTCTGAGCTGCGCAAAGGCGGCGTCAAGGTTGTGGGAAAAAAGGGAGAATTGCAGGACTTGAGCGGAAAGAAAGGGAACAAGGGAGGCGTCTCTGCGGGTGCATTGGCTGGAGGGGCGCTGAAGTTATAGTTTGTACATTGTCTTCATGCGTGAGCTGAGCGAGATGTTGCTTCGAAGCCCTCGTTGTCAACCATTATGATATCAAGCATGTTATCCCATTGGCAAAACCCTCATTGATTTGGCTCCCACCCACTTCCAAAATTGAATCCGGGTCATGTTCGGCAAAGCAAACCGAACATTGCTTCAGAATCCACGGCACAACGTCGATCGTAGTTTCTCAGCATCGACAACGGCGCAAGGTCCCCTCTCTAACCTTCTGTCCTTGGTTTGATCCGGGCGCGATCTTGACAACGTCTTTCACTTGAAGATGGGCTTAGAAGAGCAGAAGGAGGAGCGGGAAGTCCTCGAGTCGATTTTCCCAGACGAGATCACAGGTTCGCAAAACTCAATTGTCATTCACAGAGGATACCCCCACTCCTACTCCTCCTCCTAGTCCATATACATACATGTGGTGAACAGAAATCCCTGACAGCTGTGTTTCCGCTTTGGCAGACCTCTCGGACTCATCCTACCGGATAGCCATAACGCTGGACCTGCCCAGCGAGGGGCATGGCGATGAAGAGCCCGAACCGCCCGTCCTCCTGCTCAACGTGACCTACCCGGAAGCGTACCCGGACGTCGGTCCGCACCTGGACATCACGACACCGCCCAACGCGCCCAAACACCCGCAGCTGGACGTGGCCGAGGACAAGGCGCGGCTGCTTGACGCGCTGCAGCCGACGATCGAGGACTCGCTGGGCATGGCGATGGTGTTCACGCTGGTGACAACCCTCAAGGAGGCCGCCGAGGTGCTGGTCTCGGACCGCATCCGGCAGGCCGAGGAGGTCAAGGAGATCGCGGCTCGCCAGAAGGAGGAGGCCGAGAACCGCAAGTTCCACGGCGCCCTGGTCACCCGCGAGCGCTTCCTCGAGTGGCGCGACATGTTCCGTAGGGAGATGGAGGAGAAGGAGCGCAGGGCCCGGGAGGAAGAGGAAGCCGAGGACCGCAGGAAGAAGGGCGGCAAGCTCGAGGAGAAGAGGCTCACCGGGAAGCAGCTGTGGGAGAGAGGTCTGGCCGGGAAGGGTGACGAAGAGAACATTGATGGAGACGACGCCGTCTCTGCGGTGGAAAAACTCAAGGTTGACAGCTGAGGCATATCTTCCGGTATGGGAAGGGAAATGGGGGTCATTGCTTTATCACCTTAACCACTCAGAAGGGGGAAATTGGAAGATTATCAACGACACTATGACGACCCCCGAGGATACAACAGCTGGTTAATGCTAGCTTCCATTTCTATCTGCGCCGAACGACTGAAAATACCGTCTGCGAAAAGGATTCAGTTCATCAGCCGTACGACCAGTGCTGGCTTCCAATGCCTCTCGACTAGCAGACCCGTTAATGCCTCCCTCTGAATCGAGGGCCCAAGACACTCTCTCATACACCAGCAATCTTCGACTCCACTTGTTGAACCTCTGAACACACTCGTGTTTCAGTTCGAGATGCCGATGCGTCGGTATGGTGGTGACTTCCTCCTCGCCAGCTTCGTTTTCGTTTGCGCTCGGCATCCAGAACGCGACACGGCCCCCATCAACCAATGTTTTGGCTGCGAAGTCAAGGATATCGTCCAGCATACGCGCGAAGGAGTAAGGCTTTTTGGGTGGGATGTATCCCGGGAGCGTATGCGCCGGGACGCCGTTGATCAGTACCTCTGTCAACGGGCTGGACCTCTCAGAGTGACCAGTTTCTTCGTCGGTGAAATCTGCTGCCTCGATACGACTTTGCCTCAATCTCGTTCCCAGCACTTTCAATCCTTCACGCACGCCATATGGAGGATCACATATGATCCCATCTAGCCACCGGCCATCGCTTGACTTGAGTGCAGTCGCAGCACACCGAAACGGCGTATTCGTCA
Source organism: Cladophialophora bantiana CBS 173.52 (assembly GCF_000835475.1). Classification (NCBI taxonomy): domain Eukaryota; kingdom Fungi; phylum Ascomycota; class Eurotiomycetes; order Chaetothyriales; family Herpotrichiellaceae; genus Cladophialophora; species Cladophialophora bantiana. The sequence goes on from NW_015971579.1 coordinate 554,224, forward strand.
AGTCGGAAGTCAGACAATCCCCGAACAAATGTGTTAGACCATACTTTTGGAAATTGGCTCCTACACCCTGATCTAGACCGAAACCTTTCCCACGAAAACTCCGGCCATCGATATCTGATCCTAGAGCAATAGCTCCTAACTCTGCGGCGGCAACCATAAAGCCTCCGGTTCCCACAAACGGGTCCAGAAAGATCTTGCCGGGACTTGCCAGGGCGATGTTTGCTGTCAGCAACGCCAGTTCTGCATCCATCGAGGTTGTTGATATGTACGGCCGCTTCTTGAGGTCATGCTTCTCCCGTAGCCAGCGACATGAGTCGCCGATCTTGCGGGCCAGGAACACTTTCCTCAAACTCGTACCTGCTATTTTGTCGACAGCCTTGTTAGAGGGTAAAGCGCCCTCTTGGATTTCACTCGGTGAGGTCAGAGGAAGCCACTCTTCCAGGACCGCAAACTCCACTTGCGGGTCCTTCATCTTGATCTTGCCCTTGAAATCAAGGTATCGAAATGAGTTGATGATGTCTCTCTGTTGATCGATATCCCTCGTGCTGCCGTAACAGTCCACCGAGAACTTGAATGATACATGACGAAAACGATCCCATACATAGGAACTTCTTGATTTCACATCCGCGTGAAGTTCATCATAGTCCCGTCCCTGACCCCATATTTCGTAGATGCTCTTTGAGAGGATGGAACGGCTTTCGAAGTCCTTTATCCTCGCATCGACACTTTCAAAAGAGCCGCCATTCCCTACCACGGTAATATCTAGGGCAGGAAACCGCACCACACAGAACGGTGAGCTCTCGGCATAAGAAACAATCTCACAATGCAGTTGGGCAAGTGTCGAAAGTGCCTCAATCTCAGGCCGCCGGAAACTTTCATGCGCCTGAGCCAACCGGATGAGATATTGCATCGTCGAATCTAGTGTTGGGAGTAGATGTCGCCATGGAAAGGTGGCCAGAGAATTCTGCCTTGGTCGCTTCCGAAATAAACTGCGCCTGCTCTGAGAACAAGCCTTAGTCGGGGCGATGAAGGCAGAGATGATTTCAATTTGGTGATTGGACGAGAAACGACGAGGCAGAATTTTGAGTGACTCCAACTGTGGATTTTGAGTCGACCCCGTAATAATAGTCGATTGCCTGACTGAAAAAAGCGTCTCGTCATTTATCCCGTCATTTGATATTGAAGCGCGCCTTCTCGCCTTCTTGGCCTTGCTCTGTCATCCCTGGCTACAAGAATATTCTGTCAGACAAATCTCCAACCCAACCTCGGCGTCCTTTTTGCGCTCTCCTCTTGGCATATATCAGCCTTGGGCCTCAGCCCTCAACCCTATATATCCGACCGCCGTGTTCCTACTCATCTTTTGGTATATCATCATTGCATTCTTTCGTGCGCATACATAGAATATACCTTCTTTTTATAGATCTCTATATCTCTTTGCTGCGTCGATACGGCATTGTCCCTTCAAAAGAAGCCTCACAAAATGTCCGACGTCCCTCGCCTCATTCACGAATCGAGATCCCACCCTTCATCCGAGCCAGATCGGGACTTTTCTTCTTCCTGTCCGTTCTGCGCCATCGGAAGCACCTACAATGCAACGTCTCCCTTCGCCTCATCAGAGACGATGGCAAAGGCGCTCGACCCAGAGCAGCTCGACCCGCCGTCGTTTGTACTCTACTCAAGCGAGCACGTCATTGCTTTTCTGGATATTATGCCCTTGACGAGAGGGCATGTGTTGGTTGCACCTCGGAAGCATCGTGTCAAAGTCGGGGATTTGAGTCCCAGCGAAGGCGCAGAGGTATGTTTGACCACTGTCCTAGTGTCCCATTACCATTCATGTTCATTATCTGGGACCTGGATCTCATAAGATTCCTCTTTGGACCTCTTCTGGTCACTGATACACTTGTATTCCAACACCCTACAAGATCTGTAGAGCTAAGGTCATTTTCACATACACAGATCGGCAGAGTCCTGCCTCTACTCGCACGGTCTGTCATCAAGGCTGTCCTTCCAGATATACCGCACGAGAATGCCGACTATAACGTGGTGCAAAACAACGGTAAGCCGTTGCCACCATTTCACCATTTCACCATTCTTCTCCCTTGACCCTACACCCCCTGAGCCCCAAACTGAGCATTTCCATCACCCTCATCTAGGGCCCGGCGCCGCTCAAGTTGTCCCGCACGTGCACTTTCACATTGTTCCCCGCCCCCCTCTGAACTACACCCATCCCAAATTTAGCGCCACCACATCATCTTTGAAGAAGAAATATCCACCCAATCCTCAGCCTTCAGGCCGTCAAGCAGCGGCCATCCTGTTTGGAAGAGGAATGCGCGAGGATCTTGACTACGACGATGCCGCGGTGTTGGTCGAGAGTATGAGGGCGGCAATCAGAGAGGAGTGGGACAGAAGCTTTGGGAGGGAGGAAGGATCGGTCAATGCGGAGATTGTGAAGGAGATGAGAAGTTTGGATGTTGGTGCCAGCGCTGAAGGAAGCGGAAATGGAGGCCGAAACGGCAGGCGTTTGCCTTGGAAGGTCTGAGACGATCAGCTCTGGCCAGCTCTTTTCCTGTGACGATGGCCCCTTGGTCTACTCCAGCCGAGACCCTCGCTCGCCAACTACCACAGATGGTTGAAGGTCGGCAGATGGTGTGGAGTCAGATTCGAATTGATAGCCAGGGCTCGAAATGACACAGCCTGAGCAAACCCAATCGGCGAACAGCAGCGAGCGTCAACCATGCAAAGGTCCGCAGCATTGACACCAACTGCATGTCCTTGACTAGATCAGATATTAAAGGTCGTTCCGAAAGACGGCCAAGGTTCTCCATGTTCAAGTCTCGAATCTCTCGACATGCTTGTCTCTCTACCTTCACTCTTCGTATGCTTCAGCGTCGTCGTCGACCAACACGGCAGAATCCAGTCACCCTATTCCAAGTCGTCTCATCATCCTTGCCTCACGACGAGTTCAATCATTCCCACAACCGGGTGTCTGGTCGACATCCGTAAAACTGTCTCTTGCCCTTGGTTTTCTCAAGCCTGAGTGCCACCTTCAAGTGGCTAAAGGGAATGTCTGGCAAAGTCTAGAGACACCGAGCTCCCGAAAGCCTTTCGCATTACCTAGAGTCAGCACTGCCGACTGAAGACGATGAACTTTTGCGTTGAGAGGTTTTGGTTTTCCATTTCCACATCTCTAACGGAAGGTATTTGCCTTCGAGGCAGCTACTAAAGTGTCACGAGAGATTTCTGAGGAGGAACTACCGTATACGGAGTCTGCGAAGGCACCATCGCCTGTTGTTTGCTTGTGTGCGGGTTTGCTGCAAAGAAACTGCCCTCGGCCCCAGCAATCAGGTTGTTTGGCTCTGCAAACCATCGCCACCATGATCATCTCTTCCTTCCTCATTAATAAATACAACGACTCCGTCTCGCCAAAGCTCAAGTCTCGAGGTCGCAGAGCAGACACCAGAATAACCCCCGAAGCCCCATTCAGATAGCACAATCTTTCCAGTCTCCGATTCTCCCCTTTGTCCTGCACATAAAAGTCGACGCTCGTAATATGGAAGAAGAAGAAGCGCTTTGCTCTAAACGCCACCCACGATTGACCATCCAGGTCGACATCAACCGACAGGCGCTCCAGGTCCAGGAACATCACAGTCCGCGGCATCAACAGGAGCGTCAACCCCAACCCACCACCAACGAGCCCGAGATAGGGTCCGAGTCTCAAGAACAAGTACGTGTGGAGGTGTCGGTCCATCCTCGAGCGCAACAGCCAGCTATTACCGCCTCTGCATCATCCCGATCTCCAGCTCTAGCCCTAGCCTCATCACCCACAGACATTGCCTCGACGTCGTCTTCAACCCAACCTCCAGGTAGCAGTCCTAGCACATCCTGCGTGCAGGATCGGACCCTGTGCCAGACCCAGAATCGGGATCAGGATCAGGATCACCCCCGACCAGAGCTAGGCGACTACCGCACCCAAGCGCTCGCACAGTTCGAAGCTGACCTGCGTGCCGTCACCAACGCTCCTGGGCAGGATCACCGGATCCCGACGCGCACAGGGACTGGGATTGGAACGGGAAGTTTTCCTCCGAGACGATGGCCGGGACTGGTCGAGCATACCTACGATGACCGTGACTATGACCATGACAGCGGATATGACAGTGAGCATTGACAGGTCATGCTCAGACCAAGACTACACAGCAAAAAGCCATGAACGAGTACGAGCCGCATGATCAAGGCAGGGGGGCAGTCAGGAGGGTATCTGGATTCATCTATCGTTTTCAACGAGAGCTCGCAGGGATGAAGACAGGACGGGGATGGAGAGGAAGAGGAGAAGGTGGGATTGGATTGGATTGGATTCATACTATGTAGAGCGTTCCGTCTAGGAGCTCGATCTCGCCTTCTATCTGTGCGCATGTATGTTAATTAACCAATCAATAAATCAGTCAATCAACCAATCAATACATACATACATACATACATACATACATACATACATACATACATACATACATACATACATACATACATACATACATACATACATACATACATACGTGCAGGTATACATGTACTAACCGTGTAACGAACCTTGTCTTTAGTTGGATCTGCTTTGAGAGACACACTTACGAATTAACAGTCGGTCGGTAGGGACATTCGAGTCAAAGCCAAAACATCAAATAGGAAGACAGAAGAGAGACAAAGAGAATAGACATTTGGTGGACTCGGTCATCATCGATTAGGAAGCTGTTGTCCACGTAAATACTCCGTACAATTGAATTGCGATAGCCATGTAGGCGCGACCCATCTAGACCTTGAACCATATACCATGAGATACAGGCATGGACAAAGAACACGACGCCGCTTCCGCTCGATAATCCAACGAGCACATCCCATTTTGGCCTCGTTTCATGTCCAGCCCCTTTTCTCACAGTCACGACCCTCTCGGTCTTCGCTGCTGCGCGGGAATTCCAGTCAAACAACTCAATGCACGCAAGAGACAAATTTCGACTTTGCGGTTTCCCCGTTTTCAATAAGCAATAACGCCACGTTCGCCCCGTTCTCGCCAGTCAATCAAGCCCCCGCCCGTACCGTCAGCCCACCCACATTTCGAACGCCCTTGCAGTGTGCAACAACAAAAGCTGGAAAGATGCGCCAACGGAGATTGCTTCCCAAAGTCTTTCTAATGCCAGGTAGTAACGCCGGCGAGAGTGCGCTGCGCTAGGAGGTTGCTGTGTGGTCAGAGGTGTTGGTGGCTTATCGATATGATGGTAATGATGCTGGATGCTAATCTATGTGCGGATATCGTTTTCAATCGTCGCGGTGATGGAGACATGAAAGCATGACCCTTATTCCAGAGGGCTGCCCGGAAAATTTCGTCGTGTACGACTTCCCAGAAAGATCAAGCCGAAAAGAGCTCGCCACCGTGGTCAGGCAAGCAGGTCTGGTGATGGCAAGCTGGCAAGCTACTGTGCAACCTTGGCATCGGGGAGCGACAAGCCACCAGTTCGGCGACTTGCACCGTAGTCCTTGGCCCATTTCCTGGCCAAGATTGATGCTTGTGTCTTTTTAGCCTCGGGTTGACGACAACTTACACTGGGTCTTGGACTTACCCTTGAGGAACTTCTTGGACGCATATTTCTTGAACAGCGCCTCGTGTGCGACTGGGGCCTCAAGATAGCTGATCATGAGGTCGAAAACAGGCAAAATCTCCTCTTCGTTGTAGCCAGCAAACTTGGTCAGTGTCGCGTCCTGTCAACGGTTAGAGAGAGGTCCACGCTCGGCAATTGGAATACATACCCATCCACCACGCTCAAGTATCATGCGAGCAAGGTACATGGCGGCTGCTGCAACATGACTCTGCTTGTATTCCAGGAAGCGGTGGTCCACGAGACTGATCTCCATCAAATACTTTCCCAGTGTGCGGGTCTGAATGTCATAGTTGTCGGCTTTTGAAATTCTTCGCAAGAAATTCATGGGATTTGGATAGCTAAGATCATATTTGAGTGTCGACAAGGTGTACCGCTCAGCACTCAGAACCTCTTCAATTGTGAAACCATCGTCAGCGACGTGGACGAAGTTGCCAACGTGGGGCGAAAGAACTTCTTCGTATTTAGAGGCGATGAACATGGCAGTAATACCAACAAGCTGGAGCTTGTCGAGAGGCACAACCTTTTGCGAGAGGAAGCGATCGACAATGTTGACGGCAAGAAACAAAGTTTCGGGCAGAAGCCTAAATCGGGTGTGCACCTCGATCAACCAGTCGACGAGGATGCCTCTCATCTTCCACTCGAGATCGTCTTGATGATCCATGTAATTCGGGTTAGGCTGCGTGACATTCTCCAGGGCGAAGTAATACTCAAAGATCTCGCGGACGTATTCGGCGCACATGGACGGGTCGTCTAGGTCTTCGGCATCCAGGTCAGCAACGACGTCGTGAATCTCCTCGGTCTGAGCTTGGGCTTCTTCGACGGCCTCCTCTGTGCAAGACTTCTTGCGAGGGGGTTCATCGACATCTGGAGTGACATCTTTCGACGAGGGCGCGGTAGATGTGGAGGCTTGCGTCCTTCTCTTGCCAGTGTTTCCCAGGACGCCAGAGCCACTTCCGGGTTTCTTGAGCTCAGCCGATGCTTTTGGCTTGACATTGTTGTCCTTGACGCCGAGGGCGGCTCTTGAGGAGTTGGTTCGAGAAAGCTTTTGGACGCCGCCAGCGGTTGGTTGAGCGACCTTTGACTGTAGCCCAACTTTGCTTGCCGTTGCCTTCTTCCCGTCCAGTACCACTTCTACACCTTTTGCGGCATTGGTCACGTCTCCCAACGCGCGACGTCTCGTCGCCCCGTTCAGTGTTCCCGTTGCGGATTTCTTGGTTTGCAGGGGCTTCTTCGCGACAGAGGTGGTGTCTTCGGTGCTCGCCAGACCGGCGGCCTTTGCTCGGGTCAGACGGGTTGTTTGTGTCACAGAATTCTCATCGTTCTCGTTATTGACTACTCGTTGGCGAGTACGGGGCTGGTGAGAGGTCAGCAGAGGCTTGAAAAGACGCGTGAAGGACTTATAAGAAGTACCTTCTTGACGGAAAGACTTACGACAGGCATCTTGTTTGCTTGACGCCGTGATGGCGAGGGCAGAGCCAGCACAAGAGGTCACGACCAAGACAGAGCAAAGAACCTGAAATATTCGAGTAACGACCGAGATAGCTGGGTTCTAGACCGCATTAGCAACGATGCATGTGAGGAATTCAATATGATTGGGGAATGACGCACGAGCTTTCCGGGACGTGTCTGGGCGAGTTGCAATCTCGAGATTGAGTGAAGGCGTTCTTCAGGACTGGTCGAGGTGCCGCGTTCTTGGTTGAACTTTGGTCTCAGTAAGATGTGCTGGTGCCTACGTGGTTGTAGGGGCGCGTTGTTGTTGTTGTTGTCTGAGCCAGCGAACAAGAGCGGTACGCGGGACAAGTGAGAGAGGTACGATGGAAGCTGAACAAGGACGGGGGTCAGAGGCAATGGAGTGACAAATAAGATACGGCTCGGAAGACAGAAGAGGAGTTCTCGAAGGACAACATGAGAGGTAGAAGGGGGTGGAGGCGTGAGGCGTTGTCGTGGCCGTGGTACAAGCACAAAGACAGGTACAAGTAAGTTCAAGTGCAAGCTGATGGGTTTGGAGGTGCAGATGTGGCAGAGGTGAGAGGTGCTCGGAGCAGTGCCGGTGGAGCTGCTGTTGTTTTTGCTTGGCAACAGCTGCAAGCTTGGTTGTTGGTTTGGATGGGGCCCGAATTTTGCAGGCGGGCGCTTCTGTGCTCGGACGGCGCGTGTACTGTGGGCTTCGAAGGCGTAACGAGTAGACGTGTAGTAGTGCGGGGTGGAGAGAGAGAGAGAGTCTGGCACGCACCTATTTGACCCTGGGTCCTCTGCGTAACAACAAAAAGTAATGGACCTGTGATGTAGACCTGAGGATGCCGCGATCTACTGTGTGCAAAGTAAAGTCAACAGATGAGATGAAGCCCTGAGGGGCAAATGAAAAGCTCAATGGGACGGCCTGAAGCACGAAGCAAAGACAAGAGAGTTTTGGTGTGTTGTTGATGGGGGAACTGGGCGCTGTGGCTGCTATTACTACTACTTGGTACTAGGCGCTGCACGTAAGTCGCGCCTGGCGTTGTTTATGCCGGAGCCCCCAACAGACGCTTTCGACTCGCTGCTTCTGCTGCCCCGGCAACCACACTGAATCGATGTGAATCGGCCTACTGGAGAAAAGAGCAAAAGCACGAGACCATGCAGGCCATGCTATATCCTATACATCTACACACCTCTGCACACACGAGGACATAGCTAGACAGTGCTCTACGAGTGCAGAGCACTTCCTACATACTCATGCTAGCCTTTCTTGGGCCAGTTTCACCTCTTTTCATGAGTCGCCAACAGTCAAGTCATCCCTCGTCAAGTGATACCACAATTCTATCTCCCGCTCGCAAAGTTGCGTTGAAGCACAGCTTTGACGTTCCCGTCCAAAATCACGGCGCCCGGCACTTCTTTATCGTGAATGAATCTCCCTTGCGTCTCACCTGCCTCCCACTGAGCCAGCATGTCGTTGCTCTCCTTTGGCTTGATATCCGGCCCTGCCGTTCCCACAGTGATATGCGTGATTGCGTTGACACTGCGCCACGAGGGTCCTTCACCACCAGGATAGACGCGTACAACAAATGCCATGATCCGGTCATCCCAGACCACTCTCTCCAACTTGACTCGTGCTTGTCCGAGATTGGGCGTCAGCTGATTCTTGTTCTTGAGATCGTTCGCAGCCAGTGCTTTGCGATATTCGTCCGCGTACATTTCCCACAGTTGCGGATCTTGGGTAGCAGATGCTCGGTGGATTAATGTCACGTGGAATTCATTCTGAATGCGTCGCGATTGTTTCAGCATGCGGTACATGCGGGCTTCTTCTGCCGGAGCGTGCTCGAACATGGAGGTTAGAATGGATTCAATGTTTTTCGTCGGCACCGATATGCTGAAATATTCAAGCTTGCTCGTTAGTTGTTCTAGTGTAAGCGGCTTTTCTTCGTGCCGACTTTGGACAGGCATCTTCTGCCTGTGCGGCTTCTCTCCATTCGTGGGCTTGCCGAAGGAGAGGTCATGCTTGGTCGTGACTTCACTGCCCATGGCATAGTCAATCGCGGCTTGCATGTCCTCATCACTCGGCATTTCTTCCGGGAGGAGTCCAGGGTATGCATTGTAAAGATGGGTGATGACTGTCTCCAAGTTTTCCAGAGAAGACGTACAAACGTCTAGATCGATTACTTCGTCGAAGTCGGCATCCGGGATCGTGCTCCTGTCGCAGCCCTGAAAGCGTTCCAAGAACCCTTCCATGATCCCAATGATCTCCTCAGGACTTTTGCTTCCTGCCCGGATAGTTTGATGATTGTCTCCACGGTCAAGCACACGCTGACGGGTGACTTTGCGAATATCGTCGAGCATTCGATCCTTGGGCTCATGGACGTAGTGTAATGCCACAAATCTCGCATTCGGCATTACTTTGCCGACATCATCCATGATCTGCTGTCGCTCCCGGCGTTGATGGTTGTTACGGTCGGCAATCACCACCTTGTGATTTGCCATGGCATGGACTACCGCAGCAGCGAAACGGCCTGGTCGACCTTTTTGGCCCTGGATATTATCGTTCTGTACATGACCGAAATCGAAAAGTTTTACCAATGCAGTTGCAACGGTGGTCTTCCCACATCCGATCGAGGCGATGGGGACAAGGACGATGTCGCTGACAGACGCATCATGCCCAGCTCCGTCTCCTTCAGCACGTTCTTTGGCGATGATGTCAGATCCCTTCTGGCCGATATCCGCAAGAAACCCATCACGCATCTTGATGATTCCGTGGTTCTTGTTATACTCTTTGGCCAACGATGGATCTCTGGCTAGTTGGCGCCGTGCATATTGCAAGTACGCTTCGGTAATCTTCTGGTGTTTCTTGTACTTGGGTGGCTTTCCGGCAATGATAGCTTTCGTACATTCACGCCATTGCCGATACATCAGATACGGCTCTTCGAATTTGTATTTGAAGAACCAGTCTGGCGCAAGTGACCGATCCCTGCTTCTCTTCTTGCATCTGACCACGAACCCTTCCGTGTCTCGTCCTTCCCAAGATCCAGTCTCACCACATTTCTCAAGGAACTCTTTGACCTCATCCAATGACTGGATCATTACATACTGTGCCTTTTTGAAACCCCATGTGTCGGCAAACTGGTGCACCTCCAAGCCGGATAAGGTGACAAACTCTGGGAGATTGAAGTTGAGGCCATGAAGGTACAGGCCCGCCGCTTCCGGGGGATACTCGAGGACGTGTTCTTCGAATGAGTCGTCACACAGCTCGCCGACCGCCGTAGCATTCATCTCTCTCAAGGCTTCTGCTAGTTGACGTGTGGTCTTGCCCACACTTTCGACGTGTCTCTTGATCCACTTCTCTCCAACACTGGCATGACTCTGGTCGACATCGCCGCGTGTGCCCGTAGAATGCTTGCTGCAAACTAGCAAAGTGCCATCTTCAAGTCCAGACATAAAGATGATGCAACCATTCTCTTTAACGCTCAACTCATAAGGCCCGGTGGTGTCGTTCTCAATGTTGACCCACTTTGTCTCGGGGACTTCGTCGACGTTGAAGAATTTATCATATCCTCGGACGGCAATCTCTGGAGTACCGTCGGATCTCCTGGTGGTGAAGAGCCCACGAGCATAGGTAGGAAGGTCATCTCGCTTGTAATCCCAGTCATTGAAACGCCACGAGTCAACCGTGATGCCCTGGGTACCTTCAACTTGGAACGTTGCCTTCTTGCAAGAGAATCCTTTTTTGCCTTTCGGCCGTCCTTTGTATTTTGCAGCTTCGAGGGTTTGAATTAGTTGAGAAATGCGACTAGGATCCTGTGCCATCCTGGTCACTGGGCGACAAGATCGATCACGAGAAGGGTTTATGACGAGTCGGGGAGGCTCCCGAGAAGACCGAGGCCCAAAAGATTGCTGGTTGCACGTTGACTGCCGAAAATGAAGTTGCAGAATTGATGAGGCGAACAGAATGTGGGCAGGTCGAGGAGAATGGGAGTTGCCCGGAAATTAAGTCATGAGAGTCACTTTTATTAACCAACAAGAAGGCACAACCCACGACGCCCTGAATTTTGACTTAAGGGCCGGGAATTCACAGTGAGTCATACACCTGCTGTGAAATCCAACAGGATTTATCTCGACTTTGAATCGAAGTGAATGTGGATGAGAATTCGTACTAGTGGGTCAGAGAAGTGCTCAGCCTGATGGGGGGCGCTTTTGAATCAGCCTTGCAGCCACAGTTGTGACAGGTGCTTCTCGCTAGGATCGTTCCACCACTCAGAGCCTTGCGGACCCAGCTCAATGACTCAATAGCGACTAGGTAGCTCGGGAGGTATTACCATTTTGCTTTTTGAACCTCACCCGCTCACTTTCATTTCCCCTACTCATTAGTCTTGCGGCCACATTTGACTGCGCACAACGAGTCTACGCCCTGGACAGTCCTGGACAGGCATCTGGCCTCCCCTTACGGCCCACCAAGGTCGGCTATGCTACAAGGCCATCCTTGAATCGTCGACGACACTTCCCTCTCCCATGCTAACCATGTCTGCCGAGTCCACCCTGAATCCGTTTCTGCTCGCAGCAAACACTCCAGACCCAGATCACCGCCTTTTGCCCCTCCTACGTGCAGACCCCGAGTTAGCTTCTGGACAAGACGCACACGGTTACTCGCTTCTGCATGCTGCAGCTTCCTACAATCATGTGGATCTCTTACGCTCGCTTGTTAACGAGTTCAAAGTGGATGTGAATCTGAAAGACGAGGATGGCGAAACATGTTTGTTTGTCGCCGAAACGGTCGAAGTCGCAAAGTGTCTGGTGGAGGAGCTGCACATTGACCTGCAGGTGAAAAATGACGAAGGTATGGATGCGCTGGAGAAGTTCGAGTCAGAGGAGGAATTTCCAGAAGTCGCAGAATACCTCCGCCCCTTTACCTCCCTAGATCCTGCAGTGGGAACGGCTCCTACCCGCCCTGAGCCGGTTTCAAATGGAGCCCAACGCCCTCCGTTACTTCCACCAAATGTGTCCATCAACATCGGCACTGAAGCCGATGTGGCACCCGGAACACTTGATCAAGAACCCGACCCAGAGTTCAGGAGGAGAATAGAAGAGCTGGCAGCAAAGGAGAATTTCCACACAGCAGAAGGTCAGAGAGAACTGCGTGAGTTGATTACGGATGCGGTAAGAGACGTAGGAAATGAGGGCAGGGAAGTTAGGAGACGTGTCGAGTAATTGCAAGCGCATTGGACTTTTGCAACGGCCAGTCATGCAAGGCGACTTCTTGCTCACGCCCTATTGCGTATGGCACAGACGGGAACAGGCATAACCGGGTGTAGCCGGCGACATGGTTGTATATTATTCCCATGGGTTTGCAACACGAAGATCTGTGATCCGCAAAGGATTCAGTCGTTCATCCACGCCGTTACCCGATTGGAACCAAATCTAGCCGCGAGCCGCAACCCGCTACCTCCCATCGGAAAGTAGCTGACTAAATACCACACCAAAGCGACGAGCTGCACAATCGACGAAAATAGAGTGAGAATTGTGGAGTGGAGCTGACGCGGGTAATGTCAGCAATGTCTTGCAGCATCGCGACAAGGCTATGGATTCTACTTACACCGACGGCAAAATAGATGGTCATGACGATGGAACCAAAGTAAGCGGCGGTGAATGGTAGACGAGGGCCTGAAAGCAAGTGTGTTGCGTATTGTACCGGGCCCATCAGAAAGGCCCAAGATGCCAGAAACATCAAGGAGCCGACCGACCACCTATCGCGACGCGTCAGCCACACGCACGACTCCATTTAGACACATGCACAAATTCAGGTTCTGATTGCCAAAGACACGCCTCGCAGGGGTCTTCCCGAGCATGCGCTTCAAGCTCAATATAGAAAAGAGCTGACATCATCATGGGGTGCACGCGCTGTCACATGGCCCGTGGCCCAGCGCGTGGTGGTGTGTAGCAAATGCCGCAAAGGCGGGAGTAACTCCAGCAGACTCACAGAATTGCGAATTTTCGTGGCTTTAGGGACAGAACCGGAAGCAGCACAAAACAGATAACAAAACATGCCAGCGCTGCAAGATTACAGCCGCCAAAAATCAACAAGCGGTCCCATCGGCTTACTGTGAAGTCACAAATTTTAGTAACCCTTATACCTGCGGATTTTGGATGTTCTGTATTCTTGGACAGGAGTCATGCGCAAAGGCGACTTACATGCGAACCACCCCTCTTCTTCCTCCCTCCTCGTCGGCGCCGGTAGTGGTGCTCCGGGAGCCTCGTGTGTAGGTAATTGGACATAGCCCTTTCCTCCAAATGGATTGAGCGACGAGATCCTGGACAACAACGGGTTTGACGACGACGTATTGGCCGGCACGTCCGGATCTCTTCTCGACCACCCCAAGGAATTCATTGACTCTCGAAAAGAAGACGACGCCATTTGTGAGCAGTCAATCCTCCCCAGTTCAGACTGCTCTACCCGGACAATGACTCTGTCTGCAACAGACGTGACACCTGTTACGACGACGATCTGCCCCCTTTGGGTCTTTTGGTCCTTCAGACAGACGGGCCTGGGTCCTTTAGAAGCTCCGAAGGTTTTTACTGCCAGTCGGAGAAAGGCAGACACCAATTGGAGGAGCGACGAACGTTGGAATGTCTTTTGACTTTAGCCCAGTGCCAGGTTCTCGCGTGTGACCAAGACCCAACTCAAGACGACCTCGCGGGATGACAGGACCGAAGTAGATGTCAGAGTAATGCTGTGCAAGGACAATCCACTCCGAGGCGCAACAATTGAGATCTTGTGGAGGGAGAGCAGATGGGGATAGGCACGATAGGCAGAACCGGAGGGCAGGATTTTGCCGGCTGCCTGCAGAATGTTTCGCTTTGCAAGTCGACAGCCTCCGGAGTTCACCGAAGTTGCCGACAAGGCGGAGGAAGGATTCGAGGTCGATGGAGTGGATGGAGACTCGAAAGGGAGGTGGGAACTGCGATAGCACCAAGGCTGTCAAGGGCAAAGTCTCGAAGAGGCCAGAGCGTGAAGCCCAAAGCAGAGAGGTCCGGCTGTATCGAGCGGAAAGTTGGAGAGGGTGAGCGACCAAGACAAGTCCGAGCGCAGTTGCGCAGATCCAGCGTCTGGATTGCTGGAAGGAAGGTGCCACGGTTGCGCTAAAAATTGACCCAGACCCCCAAAGGTGATTTGGGCCAGGCATCCAATCACCGCTCCACCCCGTCCCTCCACCACCCCTCTATTCCCCCCTCCTTTTGGCGGTATGTATGTAGGTATTGCTCGCATATTGCGCCAGGTCTGACCGATTGCCCACGGCAGCTTAGAGGAGCTTAGAGCATGCTATGCCGTGAACAGGATCGCGACGCTGCTCGTATCCCGGACTGAGGTCATCAGCCCAAGGGCTGAATGTCCGCCGCTAAGCCCACAAACTTCAGTTACTACTATCAGCTTCCCAGTACCGTCGCAGTTCTGGTAAAGCGTCACTTTTTAGTAAGAACTACGGGTGCTGTACAAGGCCGGACAAGCCAGCAGCCAGCAGCCAGAGCCCAGAGCGCGACCAGCCAGCGGTTCGTCCCATCCGCATGTTCTTGCAACATGGGTACCCTCTACCCATGCTCGTCCCCGTCAACTTGACTAATGCACGAGGAAGCTTCTCCACGGTGTAACGGGCGCATCCGTCGTACTGTGAGAAGCGTATACATATATGTAAAGAACGCAACACTGCATGAGTGATGGCGATCTATCCTGCATGCTGAATGCAAAGCATGACAAGGTCGTGATATTGGCCGGCGTCGAACAAAAGGACGAACCTAAGCAGTTTCCGTGAATCTGATCGCTCGTGTCGTGTCGTACAGCATTCCAGAGGAGAGCACAGACCTCAATTCAACCCGGGCGTCTTTGCTACAGAACGTGCTACTTTTCTCCGGCTGAGGATGGACGGGGCCCGTGGGTGAGCAATGAGCATGGATTCGGGGTTTGCGAAGACAGTCATCCGCAAGCATCAAGACTTTTCTGGAAATGCTGTAAATACCATGGTACGCACCTCGCAGCCTTGACGGCCCCTCTTGTGCCTCTAGTGAGCAGGAGATTGTGGCTTGGCTGGTCGGAGTGATGTCGCTTGGGGGGCCACTTGACCCAGCTCATCCTGATCGACTGATGTAATGCATGCCTTGATATACAAGTCATGCCGCAGCGCGGGCGACGAAAGGGTGTATGTACATAGCCATGCGGGCAAGAGAACGAACTCTGTGCCAGAGTCATGAGCCTTCCAACACGGGCACCCGAGACAAGGCCAAGTTGGCAAACATAACAGATATGGTCGAGGGAGGGGTGGGTGCTCGTTCTCTCTCATCCCTTGCCGCCTCGTCGCCTTCTTTCCCTCCAAGACCTGGAAGACCCAAGGAAACCCAGGGTTCACACCCTTTCGCGGGGTCCACCCGTTGCTGCTCATCCCACTCATATCAGACCAGGGTCCAAGCCTCGCGCATGTATTTCGATTGGGTTTTCCGGTCGTATCCGGCACCCTGCACGCCGCCTCATGTGGCTGCGCATGGAATCAAATGAGGAACTATGGTGGAGGTGCATACGCAAGAGGAGTGGCAGCTGGAGGATGGACGGTTGAAAGGACAGCCTGTACTTGGTACTGGTTGTGACGAGCCAGCCTTGCATGCACATATAAAGAGATCGACTGATCCGGGTTGGACGTAGCGAGAAGTTATCGTCCGTCTAGATTTTCCCCTAGTGCACGTCGGCTCAATTTGTTCGAGCGCATACATACGTACCTACTATCTTTCTAATTATCGCCTTACCTTCTCTTCCATCTCATCTCCATCGGCTTGCCCCTCTCTCTTCTCTGCGGGATCGTCCATGCCTAATGCTACTGCCACTGCCTACTGCCTACGAGATACATCCTACCACCGTGCCACTACCATCCTGAGTATACCACACAGTGCCCATCTGCCTGTCGACCTGCCAAGTGTCAACCTTGGGGTGACGCACAGTCCAATTGAGTCGTGTTCGTGGCGTGAGTGGTGGTCTCTTGAGTCACCGAGTCATCGAGTTGGTTGACCTGTTGCCGCTTGCCGCCGCGTATTGCAGCCCCGCCCTGTGCCAAGGATCGAGTTTCGAGTCCAGATCGACTCGAAACTCCATTGGCAGACTCGAATCGCAGCGAGAGCCACCAGAGCTGGTTTGCGGTGGGCGTCCACTCGCCAACCCAGAAGCCAGCGACGCCACTGCTCTTCCCCCCCTCGACTTCTCCGTCGTCCTTCTCCTGGTTCCCGCTCACTCGGCCACGGTAAGAGTCGGCCGCACTCAAAATTCACTTCCCCAAGGTGCCTCTCTCTTGCTACCACTGCCACCAACCCTTGACCTGACTGTACCCTCCCTCCCTCCCTCCACACTGGCATCTAACAACCACACCGCATCCCTCCTTCAACCACAACCACGACAACCCCGGAGCCTCGCCATCCCCCGGACACTCTGTCCTGTTCTGTTTTGCCTTTGCCTCTCACATAGATTACGACGACTTCTGACATTGACGACATCGAGTTGTGCTACTTGTACCTGCGACCCACGATCCCTCGATTCAGCGCCGATCCCACCACCAATCTTCTATCCGACCTCTTGCATCTGCTAGTCGTTCAGCTTCACCCCCACGACCTCTATCTCGTCCAAATCTCAAGCGCAAGTCGCAATTTGCGCTCTTCTTCACTCTTGCGCCCCTCCAACCGTGCGACCCTCCAACCGTGCGACTCATTTTCCGCGATATCATCAAGGCAACCCGAAAAGAGGCGGTATCGGCGATTTGGGTCAGATATCACTCCCGGAACACACACGCCGGCGGAGAAATCCCCTTGACCTGTCTGCTGGTGTTCGAATTGGGACGGTTGCGGTCGCTTCGCACGCTACGCCACGCAGAGTAGCGAATATCACTTACAGTTACACGACGGAATACGGCCGGGCGACTGTGAATCATCGCTGACAGCGCATACGACCGTCAGCCTCGTCCGTATCTTTGACTGGGACTTTCTCGGCACAGATGGTCACTACGTGACGACGTCAAACAAATCAATTCACTACAAACCCATTCACTACCGGTGTCACTGGGACGGGATTACCCTTGTCCCCGTGCCTTACCTTCATTACGACCGCTTAACCGAGTCAGCAGTTCCAATGGCTATAGCTGCCTGACAGCCGCTTGGTTCCTCTTGTTTGCTGCTGAGTGATATCAAGGTCAAGCACGCGAGCTAAGCTCTTTTATTCTTATTGCCACCCGAACCCGACCGCAGTCCTTCTCACCTTTTCCTTTGTTTTGGATCATGACACATTCTTCAGCCGGTATGCCTTACATTAAGAGCGAGCCCGATGACTTCGGCAACAACCCTAATCGATTCATGTCATCGGCCAACTATGGCAACTCTCAGAGCTATGGCAACCAGTTCAACAACCAGCAAGATGGCGGGAGCATTGACCCCTCACAACTCTCCATGCCGACTACCAACTATGGCAGCATGCCATACAACTATGGCGGAAACGCTATCTCGTCCAGTTTCGGCATCGGCCCTGTGAGCGCCGGCTACGCCGACAGCGAGTTACTAGAGTCTCTCGACTTCGGAAACAACAATGGCCAAGGCATGTTTGATGATTTCACTATGGCGAATCCACCGAACAGCAATAACAGAAATCCAGGTGCCGTCCAAATGGACCAGCAGAACCAGGTGCCACACGTCTATTCAAGTACGCCCGACGGACCTCCCATTCAGAGCCCATTCCTAGGCACCTTTGACTACAATCAATTTCGGCCCATGGGCTCCCTTCCCACGCACATGTCGCCTCATCAGGGCTCCCAATTTGGAAAGCGTCCTAGCATTCAGGCGACAAATCGGAAATCGTCCGATCAGAGATCTCCTCTGACTCCACGTACGGCTGGGATAGCGGGACTTCAGATCGGGACCCCAGAGTCGGGAAATCTCGCCAATGGTCGCCCCATCCGTGCTCCAAATGTCCAGAACCGACATGCTAAGACCTTGTCGGGACAGTACGACAGCACTCCCGGGAGCTTTCATTCATACCTAGATTCTCCGTTGTCATCCCCTGGCAATGGCATTCACCATGCTGGCATTTCTGAGACACTTGGACCTGGTCATCACGCCTCCCTGCCTGCCAAAGTCGATACCGGACTCAGCACTAGCAATGCAGAGACTGCCGAGGCGAAAAAGCGGAGGAGACGGGCATCCCACAACGCCGTTGAACGGAGACGGCGGGACAATATCAACGAACGCATCCACGATTTGTCTCACTTAGTGCCCCAACATCGCTTGGAAGATGACAAGATCAAGAAACAGCTGCAGAGTAGCGGACCGCTGTCGCCCACTACTGGCGCCACGAGCATGAGCCCGCCAAATGCTAACAGTGCTGCCACGTCATTACTTGCAGGTGCAGCCGGTCGTCGCGCTGCCAGCACTGCTGGGAATATCACGATTGGATTGCCGGTTGAGGAAAAGGAGAAAGGTCCTAACAAAGGCGACATCCTCAACGGAGCAGTGGCATGGACTCGGGATCTTATGTGGGCGCTTCATCAAAAGTACCAACAGGAAGATGAACTGGCGCAATACATCCAAACGATAGGTGGTCAATGGCCTTTCCAAGTAACAGAAGACGAGAAGCGCATGCGTTCCGAGGTGTTAGATGCTATGGAGAAAAATGATTCCAGCACCTTTTCCTACTCACGCACAGATGGCTCCGGGCTGCGGGTCCCTCGGCACACCAATGTCGCCGGCGAACGAATCCAAAACAACAATCCCAGCCTCAGTCCTCAAAGCAACTTCGAACTCAGCCCTGGCTTCCATAGTGGAGGCAGCGGCACCAACAGTGGCAGCAATGGGCCTGGCCAAACACAATACTGGCACAGCGCTGGACATACAGGCATCAGCTTCAAGGAAGAAGACGAGTTCATGGACATGAATTGACGAACTTGGCACGGCGATGTCTCGAGACGAATGCCGCCTCGGGAGGAACGCGAGTGACAGAGACAGCACCAATAGCGTTCACTTTCAACGTCAAGGCCACAGATGCTGACTCTTCACACCTGGGTCGATAACGGAGAAGTATATGAGGGTGGGGAAATTCTGCCGGCTGATTATCTCTCTCCGTCGAACATTTCCACCGACATTTGGGATGCGACGTTCCCTGTACTTGCTGGATGGGGTTTGTGGTGGAGTGTTCCACGCCGTTGATTTTTGTCTTTTGTTTGCCTGGATACCCCCTCGTTCTGACATTTCATCTTTTCCTTTGTAAGCTGGCGCACATTTGAGGGATTGTATCTCTTATTTTTTTTTTCCCAGTCAAAGGCAGAGGGCAGAGCCAGGCCTGGGACGGACTTGTATTGTACTCGGTAGGTAGACACGGAGGATCCACGCCGTGATCTGATAGCATGGATCATGACTTAGTGGGTAGGGAATCCATGATACTAGTAATAGTTTGAATGAAAGGGTTGTGTCTACATATCGCCCTAGTTAGTTCCATCGTCCATCGTCGAGGGCATGGACTAGGATTCCTGTTGAGCCATCCACGTTCCACCAGTTCACGATCCGCAGCTTGGCCGATCTGTTATCCGAGACCCGGATATGCCTACCGAGAAGTCCGTTTGGGGGACCATTCACAACGCCAGTCCCCTGATTTTCCCGCTTCTCCAACTGGAGGGAGCAGAGGGAGCAGCCACTTTTTCTTCGCCAAAGTCCCCCAAAGTCGCGAAGTCGGAGACGACTTTGTCCCCTGCGCCCAAAACATTTTCCTTTTAACAATCCTTCCTACCTGCTTTTCTTCTGCTCAAACCCTCTGTGAAGCAGACACGGATTTTCCACGGTGTTGCTTCAGCTGAGTCCCTTTCTCTCCCTGTGCCCCTGTCCTCTCCCCCCCTTGCGACCTTTGTGTCTTTGCACTCCTCTCGCTACTCCTGCGCTTACACGTTCGCCTTCGCCTTGTCGTGAACGGAACCGGATATCGCACACACAATACTTTAGAAGCAAGATGACGGAAAAGCCGTTGGGCTTCGGCTACCAGATCGGTGCCGGAGCTATTGCTGGTGTCTCTGAGGTACGTGGAGAATGCAGATAGCAGCGAGAAGAAACAGGTATCTCCATTCAGAGCTCTAGCTGATCACAGTGTTTAGATTCTCATAATGTAAGTCCCAGTGCCGCATGTTGTGCACGTGAGACCAGAATATCGCAAATCGCAAGATGTTGCCGACCAATCTTTTAACCAACGTGCTTTGTCCAGGTATCCGTTGGACGTAGTCAAAACGAGAGTGTGAGTTCAATCGCCGGGAAGTCCAGATGGTGTAGACAACACCCAGCTAAACATTTCCTGCTCGCACCAACAGACAGCTTCAGGGCAAAGCACCCGTCCCCGGCCAAGACTACTACACTGGCATGTTCGACTGCCTGCGCAAGATTGTCAAGAATGAAGGTCCCTCTCGGCTATATCGCGGCATCGGCGCGCCCATAATGATGGAGGCACCTAAGCGAGCGACAAAATTCGCCGCAAATGACTCGTGGGGTGTATTTTACCGGAATCTCTTCGGCGTGGAAAAGGCTACTCAACCTCTTGCGATCCTGACCGGCGCGACAGCCGGCGCGACAGAGGCGTTCGTCGTGGTGCCGTTTGAACTGGTCAAGATCAGATTACAAGATCGCGCGTCGGCGGGCAAGTATAGCGGAATAATGGACTGCGTCGTCAAGACGGTGAAGAGCGAGGGACCACTGGCGCTTTACAACGGACTGGAGTCGACCCTGTGGCGGCACATCCTCTGGAACGCAGGTTACTTCGGGTGTATATTCCAAGTCAAGTCGCTCATGCCCAAGGTCGACAAATCCGACCGCGCAAAGGCGATGCTGAACGACTTCATCTCCGGCACGATCGGTGGCACCGTCGGTACGATCCTGAACACACCCATGGACGTGGTCAAGTCGCGTATTCAGAATTCGCCCAAGGTCAACGGACAGGTGCCTAAGTATAATTGGGCATGGCCTGGTCTGGGCACGATCATGAAGGAGGAAGGCTTCGCCGCGCTGTACAAGGGCTTCTTGCCCAAGGTGCTAAGATTGGGTCCTGGAGGCGGAGTGTTGCTTGTCGTGTACACCGGAGTGATGGACTGGTTCCGAAAGATGGGCGCTCAACCAATCGGTTGAGTGTGTGTATGTGAGAGAGAGAAAGAGGGCAAGGGGGAGAACTAGAGAGTCTTGTGTGAGCGAAGGGAGGAGGTTCTCATTTTTATTTTTTGCTTTTCTTGGTCCTCGTCTCCTGATTGAGAAGTCGAGCCCACAGACTCGAAAGGAAGCTCTTGCGCTTGGTTAACCAGCGCGTAAGCACAGTAAAGGAAGAGAGGGAGGGGGAATCTCGCAAGCATCGCATACGTCGCATAGAAGCAGATAGAAAGAGAGAAAGGCCTGATACGCAACAACGGGGGGTTCTGATTTCTGCAACATACGGGAGGTTTCGAGTTAAAGAAAAGGGCTGAAGGGCACACAAACTATTGAATACTGACACTACTTAGTTTTCTTGACTATTACATTTGGTCTTGCCCTTCCTCATGCTCTTGCTCCTGCTCCTATTTCGGGTTCCGGGGTTAGTTTTGTTCGGCTCATCCTATACAGTATGAGTCCTCCTGTGATGTGTTCATGCCAGCTCAGACATGCAAACATACTGTACTTAACCAGTACTATACTCCATTCTCGATACATTGTTAGGTAGCTCTAGTCGATCCCCCTTTGCTTCTGTTACATACCATACGTACCACCAGTCCTAACTACAGACTCCATCCTGCGTCCCCCAGAAAAAGGGGGGATGAAGACATAGCTATGAAGGTAGGAAGGGTGAGTGAGATAGATAGGTGAGAAGGGGTGCTTTGGCGCGCAGAGGCCTATGGCCTCCTTCACTTTCCAACTGCATATGTATTCAACCGGGCATTTTTCTCCCTCGCTCTCGGTCTTGCTCTTGCTCTCGCTCACCCTCTGTTTTGGAGTCCGAGTAGATCCATGCAAGATGAGTCCGGATTCATATCCAGACGTGCAAGACTCGACGCCCTATGCATACAGGATCAAATGCTTGTGCCAATGACAATACCGATGCCTACCCATGTTGATATCCAAACCAATGCCAATGCCCGATGCTGATGCCGATGCCAGTAACTCCCAGTGATATTCAAGACATACTCCACGACACAAGATCAGGTATCCCGGCCAGCGACAACCTCGATCTACTTTGCCCGTCTGACATACCATCTCGACCTTGTGCCTTCTTCGAGCTCGACAATGACTTTTGATGGTGGCCGAGACCCTGTTTTCTGCTTGTCTCCCCGGTTCCCCTGCACGTCCGCAGCGCCATTGCGGCATTTTGATTTGTTTTTGTTTACGTCGGCGTTCCCGTTCTCATTTTCCCTTGACCTTTGAAATTTACTCTGCTCAACATCTGTCTCAGCGGATTCGGTGATCTCTTCATCATTCACTTTGACAATGATTTCCCCGAAGGATTGGGCCTTAGGGTCAGTGCCTTCGTTCGCTTTCGGGCGTATCTGGAGCGATCCTTCGGTTTTCACTGGTGACGCATTGCCATTTCTTTGCCCCTGTCTACCTTGCTCTCTTTCGGAACTCGGGTTCTTCGTGGATAGATCCTTCGTGTTAAGAGATTTGTCCCTAGTCCAAAATCTCTCTTTCAACGCGTCTTCCCAGCCCGCCCGCCGAGCAATTTCTTCCAGGACTAGATCACACTCCCCCAACAGTTCGATGTCAACCTTGACCCCTTCACGTTGGCAGCGGTCCTTACTGATCCATATTTGTGGCACTGTTGGAGGGATGTTAAGGAGCATTTCATTCACGGGCTCAACTTTGAGAGACGTGCCAACGATAACGAGCAGATCGACTTTGCTTTTGTCAATTTTCAGTCGCGGAGCATAGGAATCCGCTATGTCCTCGCCGAAGAAAGTCATGTCCGGTTTCAGCAGACCCTTGGGGAAATCCGTTTTGGCTGCTGATTCTTCAGAGTCTGTGTCTTCAAATTCATCGCGCTTGCGTTTCTTCTTGCTGCTGCGCCCGCGGTGCTTGACGTTACTTCTGGGTTTTGGACCCCCGTCGAGCAGGGTGCATTTGCAATAGGGGACTCCTCCCGCCCGCACGACAGGCATGTATTTCCTGGCTGTCGTCCGTTTCCCACAGCTCATGCAGGTGGCGGTTGCCAATGTGCCATGGCATTGGATCAACTTCGAGGAGGAAACACCAGCAGCCAGCTCTAGCCCGTCGATGTTTTGGGTATAGTTGGTCAAAAGCTTCCCTTTTGATTGCAGCATGGAGATGAAGGCGTGCGTCAAACTGTACTTTGGAACCAAGGGCACAGAGATATCGTGGACTGATCTGGTTGAGTCGACGGCCCTATCAGCGGGCACAAGGCCTTGCATCTTGGGAAACACCTTCGCAGCTTGCTTAAAAAACTCTTCCGGGTCGGCTTTGAAATTATCAATATGGAACAGTTCCTGTGGATCGTCGTATACCGAATCGACGAGGAGATTGTAAACGCCATTGGCAGAACGAAAATCGGGAACCCCCAGTGAAGTCGAAATACCCGCACCCGTCAGCACAATGATATTCTTCGAGGATTTGAAGAGTGAGACGGCATGGTCCAGAGTGTAATACTGATTCAAGCGGGGCCGGATTTGCGGAACTCTGTTCGCGGGGGAAGAAAGCCTTCGGGGCGGTAGTGATGACGCCCTGTCTATGTTTAACTGATGAATGCGAAGTAGTTTAGATGGCGACGGCCGACCGGGTGAAGTGTCAAAATAAGAAGTGCCATCCCGATGGGCGGGCGAGTGAGGTGCTGAAGTCGTCATCGTTGCGCGATCAAACGTTCTCGGAAACTGTGTGATAGTCGAGACTTGAGCGGCGTTCAGTGTGGTCTGGAAGTCGTCTGTTTCAGGTTTTGGGCAGCAAGAACAATAGATTCCGAGGCACGGCATCAGGACTTCGCATGACACTTGGTCATCTGGGTAAGGCTGAAGAGTGTGTGGTCCCAGGCTCGCGATGGAGGTTGCAAATGTCGAAGGTTCGAAATGGATACACTCGAGTCATGACTGTCAATTGATACACAGGTGCTCTGAGTGGGAGAAAGGGTCAGCGCACTTTTCTCCGAGAGCGCACGTACTATATACGACCGCGAGATCTTGGAGAGAGGCTGAGTCTGCTCGAGCTGACCAAAAGCACGGAGTAGGGGGGAGGGGGGATTGTGCTGGGACGAGCTGAGATGTGGTTCGAGCGTCTCCTGAGCCCTGAGGCTGTGCCGTTCTTGGAGAGGGCTCCATGACATCATAGCACAGCTAGGCACGTGGACGCGCTTCCCGACGCGCTTCCCACTTTAACGCGACTTGTGGTCGTTGTGTGCGCATTGTCGACCCTCCCTCCAAAACATTGAGAAATCAGCCAGTCTTCCCACCACACTCAACACACCTCTATGACTGCCACCACAAGCCCAGTCACTTTAACATTATGCCCTCCGCGCCGTTGGGCGTCTCATCGCAGTCGAGAAGAAAGCTCAAGGCTTTTGCATTCGATGAAAGGCTGCTGGATGGCGATGAAGACAAGGAGAACCCGAAGGATCAAAATAAAGCTCTGACAAGACCCGAGTCGGATGATCCTGACCTTCTCCGCCAGCACCAGTTACCTGAACCCAGAGTTCCTCATACTCCAGCAGTGCGCATTCCCATCGAAGACCTCATCGCAAATACCGAGGATGCGTACAATTGCACTCCACCAGTAAACACTCCGAAAGACCACGTTCTCTGGCAGACACATCCGGACAGCTCAGATGCGTCGATAGCGGCTGGCGCCACACAAAGAAGCAGAAAACGCGCTCACAGTTCGTCGCCCTTCTCCTCGCAGCAGCTCTCCGTGCACAAAGATGCCTTGAACCTTGACACATTAAACAAGTCCCTACGCACTCCCAACAATGATCCTACACAAGATCTATGGAATAGATACACGACTGCCAATGGATTGAAGAAAGATGCAAAAGAGCCGACCTTACCCTCACATCTTCATTTGCTTCCTTCATCGCCCCAAACACCAAGTACTACCAGTAAGGATAGCGGCTTAAGACGAACACACAGCTGCGGAATCGAGTGGCCTGCATCAAAAGCGAAGCGTAGAAAGGTGGAGACGACCGCGCACCACAGCCGCACTAAGGAGCTTTTTGCTGCTTCTCGCAAGGATATTCTACGCCGTGATCTCCCTAATAATACTCGGGTCGGACTCCTGCTCGAGAGGATCCAGGAAAGTTTGACCAGGAAGGTTGACGCTGCTGAAAGCCCCTCAAGCTCCTCACCGCTTCCGGACAGACGCTCTCAGGCACTTGTATCGCCAACCAAGCCGACAAATAGGATCAGACAGGCGTCTGTTGGTCTTGTAGACACAGCTCGCTCTCCCCCAAAAGCTCCACCGGGAAAAGTTGCGATTCCGTCTGAAATATCATTCTCGTCCGAGTTCAGCGATGATGGTCTCGATGTCGAGGCTTTCGAGAGTGTTGAGTGGGCCCTTGAACAAGCCGAGACGAAGAACAAAACAAGTCACGTCGTATCAAATCACAACGAGAATGGCCTGAATACGCGGTCTAATATTCACTCTTACGATGAGGCCAAGCCCCTCCAGCTTGATGGATCAAGGGATCAAAGGGGAAGACTGCAAAACGAGAATGAAAAGTTAATCCTGCAATCGGAGCATACTGCCAAAGAGTTCGACGAATTTGATGACGACGACGACGACGACGAAGAATTGATGAATGAGATGCTTGATCTTGCTGCTCAGTATGATTCACCATCGCAAGCAGTGGTGACCAACCCGCAAGCCCCTGGAAAGCCGACTTTGGGCACCAATCCACGATCCAAGTACCTTGAAACACTCGATGAATTCGAAGACGCCTTTGATGATGATGATGATTTCTGGGAGGACATTGCAAATGCCACCTGCGGAAAGGGAAGGACACCGATCGCATCCAAAGATCATGTACGTTCTTCATTGATTTGAAGTTGATGACATGTATACTGATAGAGTAAATAGACATCAATTGACAATCGAGCCATCAAACGTTATCTCATTATGGATGTCCTTGAGAGTGAATATGAATATAAGCCTGGACGTAGACGACCTGAGAAAGTACGACTCCCCTTTCCCTGGCCACCCTCGGAACACTAACGGGACCTAGATGCTTTCGGTCAAAGATGAGAGATCCGGAACGTGCTATATCATTCTCCTGCGAGAATCCTGGTACGATACCAGATGCACCAAAGGGTCTTATGTTCATGTCATTGGCAAATTCGATCATACGGGCCAATGCATTGTCAATGATGCCGACAACATGATCATTCTCCATCCTGACCATCTTATTTCCTCGACTGTTGTTGGAGATTCCTTCACCTGCATGCGACGTGCCGTTCTCCAAGACAGAGTTAAAGCTACCAGCACAGCCAGTCAGCCTCAGGTGTACGGCCACATCCTGCACGAAGTGTTCGGACGTGCTTTGCGGATAAACAAATGGGACATGCAGTCGTTCAGAGAGATCATTGACAAGACTCTTCCGTCTTACATCGAGTCGCTCTATGAGATCGGTGTCCGGGTTCAAGACGCAACGGAGTATCTTCTAGGAAAGACACCGGAACTAATGGCATGGGCTAGTGTCTTTGTCGGAGATACCCTGTCTGCTGATGCTCTCATTCGTGATCGGAACGGCCTTCTGGTTCCCGCCACTGTCAATAAATTGCTCGAACTGGAAGAACATGTCTGGTCTCCCATGTACGGTCTCAAAGGGAACATCGACGCCACAGTCCAAGTACAGATGAAGTTACCGCATGAACAATCACCCAGGACTCTGTTGGTGCCCTTCGAACTGAAAACTGGTAAGAAGGACAACGTGGAGCAGCACCGTGTCCAAACAGCACTATACACTCTGCTCTTATCAGACAGATACGACATCGCTGTGACATGTGGCGTGCTATACTACATGGAAACTTCCAAAACATACAGGGTTGAAGGCATCAGAAACGAGATTCGCCACATGATCATCCAGCGAAACGAATTGGCTTGCTTTGTTCACGACAAGTTAGCTCTGCCGCCAATGATCAAGAAACAACATCTCTGCAAAAGCTGCTACTCCAAGGCGGCCTGTTTCACGTACCACAAGTTGTCCGAAAATGGTACCACAGACACCAGTGGTCTGGGCGAGAAGTTCAGCGAAGTCGTCGACCACCTGTCGGCAGCACATCAATCTTTCTTCAAGAAGTGGGATGATTTGCTCACGAAAGAAGAACGTGATACCATGAAGTTCCGCCGCGAGCTTTGGACAATGTTGAGTTCGGAACGCGAGGCAGTTGGGCGTTGCTTCTCAGAGGTAGTGATTCAGCCCGGATCGGCATTTGAAAATCCTGAAAGCTCCAAAATCAACCGATTTGAGTACACTTTTGTCAAGCATATGCCTAGTCCCGGCTTCTCTTTTAGAGAGTCACAGATTACCACCGGGGAGCCAATTCTAATATCGGACGAGAAAGGACATTTCAACTTTGCAGCCGGCTTTGTTACAAATGTACAACCCACTAGAGTTGTGGTTGCGGTCGACCGGAGACTCGAACGTGCACTGAGGAAAAGGGAAAGCTTCGACCCTGTCACTAATCAAGTATTTTCTAGTCATGTCAGCATGGCTGAGGGTGGCAACTCCCCGTCTTCGCAACGTGACGACCCCATCCTCTACCGGATCGACAAGGATGAGTTTGCGAATGGCATGGCTACAGCACGGAACAACATCCTTCGAATGATGGAAAAAGATCTCTGGCGAGCGCGAGAGCTTCGCCAATTGATTATCGAGAACAAGCGTCCAGATTTCAAGGTCAGTTCAACAGCGTACACGCTATCTGGACCAGCCTCTCAACAAAATCTCAATGTCGATCAGCAACGAGCCATTGAGAAGGTTATGGCCGCAAAGGACTATGCCCTCGTCCTTGGAATGCCGGGTACGGGAAAAACCACAACCATTGCTCACATCATCCGCGCGCTTGTGTCTCAAGGCAAATCAGTACTTCTTGCATCGTACACACATACTGCGGTGGACAACATCCTGTTGAAGATCAAGGATGATAACATTCCCGTCCTACGAATCGGAGCGGTCAACAAAGTGCATCCGGAGGTGCAGTCATTTGCAGACATCTCAGGGATTCCCAAACGCACAACAGAGGAGCTTCACATCTCCTGGCACGAAAGTAAAGTCGTGGCAACTACTTGCCTCGGTGTCAATCATGGCATTTTCAACGCCCGGACATTTGACTACTGCATCGTGGACGAAGCTTCTCAGATCACTTTACCAGTTTGCTTGGGACCAATTCGAATGGCGAGAACTTTTATTCTTGTGGGTGACCACTATCAGCTACCGCCTCTGGTCCAGAATAGAGAGGCTTTAGAGGGCGGCCTAGATGTAAGTCTCTTCAAATTGTTATCTGATGCGCAGCCAGACTCAGTGGTCAACCTGGAACACCAGTATCGAATGGCAGAAGACATCATGCTTCTATCCAGGGAACTTGTCTACTCGGGTCGGATCAAATGCGGCAATGAAGCCGTCGCAGGTCGAATGCTTGAAATCCCAGACCTTGACAGTGGGATTGCCGCTCATCATTTCACCGCTTCTTCCCTAGCAAAGTCCAGTACATCGACGGTATGCCTCGCCAATGCCGGTTGTTGGCTCCGACGCGCCCTCTCACCTTTCTCTCGCTGCCTCTTCCTCAATACCGACAGCATCATACCTAGCAGTGTGGCACGAGAAACCGTGGCGGGTGCACGGATCACCAATAATGTCGAATCAATCCTTACCGCACAGCTAGTCACCACGTTATTTCACGCTGGCGTCGCGCCCCGCTCCATCGGCGTCATCACTTTCTATCGCTCCCAACTTGCCGTCTTAAGAGCCGATGTGAGAGCCCTCGCCGGGTCTGTTGCGTCCGGCGAGGTGGAAATGCACACCGCAGATAAATATCAAGGACGAGACAAGGAGGTTGTGATATTGAGCTGTGTGCGGAGCAACGAGAGCCATCATGTGGGAGACCTCCTCAAAGATTGGCGACGGGTGAATGTCGCGGTAACGAGGGCGAGGAGTAAGTTGTTGCTTGTCGGGAGTAAGAGCACATTGGAAGGGAGCGGTGTGCCCATCTTGGAAGGATTGACGAGGATTATGGAGCAGAAGGGATGGGTATTGGAGATGCCAGGTGAAGCTTGCGAGATGCATTGCTTCGAGAGTGCCATCACTCAGACTAATGGCCGTACTGCGCAAATTTGTAGTGGTGGAGGACCTGCCGGAGCGCAGGAAGCGAGGGGTTCATCACTATCACCGTCCGCGAACAAGAAGAGAAAGCAATGGACAATTAAACAGGCAAGCGAGGGCAACTACGCTTACGTGAGTCCAAGAAAAACGCAGAAGCAAGGTTCCTCTAGAAAGCCGGACAAGGTTGTGAGAGGAACTGGGCTGGTCGGTGGCCCTGATGGCGGCCTGCAGAAGTTGTTGGACAAGAGACCCGTCTTGCGGGATGTGTCGAACGAGCTCGTTGGTGACGAGTGCGGAAGCGAGTTGGACAAGGAGAATATCAATTTGGATACAGATCCATATATGGACGTGGACATGGATGCGGATTCTGACCTTGTGGATTTTGGAGTATACTGAATGGATGCTCGGCAATGCAGATGGAGGAAAAGTACGGAGTTCAGGGACTGTTATTCGGATGTGGGCGGGGAGCTTGCTTTTGGACTCTTGAGGCGAAGGTCGTCGGAAAGTTTGAAGCCGCATCACAACAAGTTGGATAGGTACTATTCCTTGGAGGACTGCGGCTTCCTCGTGCATCTGAGTTTGAACTGGACTTCGTCACCAGCTTGCCTCGTAGAGATGCTAATCGGCCAGATACCTACTCCATCGGTTGTAGGAGAGTCAATCTCAAAACGAAATGACAGTTTGATGCTGAAGATATGCTGTACTTGACGGAGGGCACAGTAATATTCAAGAGATACCGACGAGGCTGTGACTCCGTATCCCCTCGCAGCCTGGTGCCTGCCCCGCTAAACCAACCTGGGATATCGTGTTCCCCTGCAGCCTCGACGTCCTAAATTCCAAGCCTCCCTCATCTTCCACAACGATCCGACACGATCCGTGCCCTCTCTTGGAAAGATTCTGCTCGATTTGATATTGATTTGCTCTAGCTAGGAATGGAGATTCACTCTTTCGCGCTCGGGATGGTGCATTAATTTCATTCGATACTTCTCTAGGGTACCCTGGGAAAAACAACTTCTGACAGTATGGCCCGCGGCGAAGTTTATGTGGGGCAACGCCGCAGCTATGCTGGTGCACTATGTACTGTGCGTTATCATGGTCCTCTTTCCAATACGAAGGGCGAATGGCTGGGAGTCGAATGGGATGATCCCAGCCGTGGCAAACACAATGGCCAGCACGAAGGTCAACAGATCTTCCAATGTCTTTCGTCCTCACCGACTGCTGCCTCGTTCGTGAGGCCTTCCCGCAATCCTGACCCGGAACGGACGCTTCTCGAGGCGGTCAAGTTCAAATATGCACCTGTCAGCAGTTCAGGTGTTAATGCCACCGTCAGCAGCGCCGCGGACGATATGATCGAGATATCAGGAAAGGTGGTAGAAGAAGTCGGGTTTGAGCGGATTCAGAAGCAATTATCTGTCCTGACCGATCTCAAGATTGTCCTGGTCGATGAGTTGGTGGTCTCAGGCATCGCTCGACGTGGCGCTTCCAAACAGCACATTCGCAATGCACAGCTCGAAGTCGAACGCACATGTCCAAACATTGTTGAACTTGACTTGGGTTGGAACGTCATTGAAACCTGGCGAGATATTGTGGACATGTGCATTCCCTTTCGGAAATTGAAGATCTTGAAGGCTGGCGGACTGCGCTTACGGGACTTCGAGGTCGACCATTCGCAGGAAGCATGTCCGTTTCAGAATGTCGAGGAGTTGCATCTAAACGAGGGTCTTCTCACTCCAGGGCAGATCCTCAACATTCTCTTCTCCCAAGGGCAATGTGGCTTTCCCTCTCTGAAGACGATATCACTATCACTGAACGAGCTGGGTTCGTTTGAGATAAATGGCGCCACAGTGGCGTCCCAATGTCCTGCTTTAACGACGTTAATTCTCGACAACAACCGATTTACAGATTTATCCTCTTTACCCGTTCTCTTCTCATTATTTCCCAACATCAAGACGCTTTCGTTCCAAGGAAATACTATCTCGAATCTGGGCCTCGACTCTTGTAGCTCTTCTACTTCGAGCATCTCGAAACTCGAAACCCTGAATCTGGCCCACAACCAAATCCGAGACTACTCATTCGTCAACAGTCTTCCGGATCTGTTTCCCAATCTCACTTCGCTACGCATCTCACGGAATCCATTGTACGAACAATCCACCACTTCGGACGAGGCTCAAAGTACCATTTCGGATTCTACTTCATACTATCTGACCCTCGCGCGGATCCCTCATCTGAAATCTCTGAATTATACGACCATCACACCGCGGGATAGGGAAGAAGGCGAGATCTATTACCTATCAGTCGCAGAGAAGGAACTGCGATCGCTACTGCAAAGAAATACAGCCAGGCTGCCACTAGACCAGGCGTCTGAAGCGCCATCCAGTCTTTCGCTGCAGGAAACGATCACGCTAGCCCGCAAAAGCCACCCGCTCTACTCTAGTCTCTGCCAAAAGTACGATCGTGAGGATATCCTTTGCCTGTATCTCCAACAACAAGAGTACGCAAACCGCTCTTCAAATGTCTCCCAGGAGAAGTCCGACTTTGAGGATTATGCGCCCGGTATGCTCGGCTCCCGGCTCGTGGACGCCTACTTCTATATCCCTCTCACTCACGCCTCTACCCCCACGATGGTGAAGCCATTCCAACGCCTCCTCCCGACAACAATATCGGTGTACCGCCTGAAGTCTCTCCTGGCCCGGCACTTCAACCTTCTGCCGCTACGGTTCAGATTAATTTACGAGTCGCATGAATACGACCCGGTCGAACCGATTTCGAGCACGAGGAACCCGGCTGCCGGAACTGGCGAGGCCAAAGATGCCTGGGATGCGTGGGGCGAGTGGGATGTCGACGAGGACAAGAACGAGGATGGTGACAACGATGGCAGCGGCAGCAACAGGAGCAGCAACGGTAATGGTGACGGTGATTGTCAAGGCGATGGAGGGGTCTCCCCAAGCCAAGAGAAACGTGTCAGCCATCTATCCACGGCTGACCGTGAAAACCTTCTGGACGGAGAAACCCAACCCACGACGGTTTCTATGCCCATGTACATCACACGCGAGGGCCACCGGTTCAAGAAGCGCGAGACTGAGGTCCTCGACGGAATGCGCCCTTGGGGA
Organism: Cladophialophora bantiana CBS 173.52; assembly: GCF_000835475.1. Lineage (NCBI taxonomy): Eukaryota > Fungi > Ascomycota > Eurotiomycetes > Chaetothyriales > Herpotrichiellaceae > Cladophialophora > Cladophialophora bantiana. Next base: position 586,761 of record NW_015971579.1, read on the forward strand.
GACTTCTTGGACCTGGATACCGGCCACGGCCACAGTCACAGCCACAGTCATGATTTGGACCTGCAAGGCGCACATGCCGGCCAGTGGAGTAGTAGTAGGAGGAGGAAGAGAGAGGTGAAGGTTCGTGTTGAACCCCATGTTACCATATGACCCGAGCGACCAGCACGAGTGGGGATATCGGGTTTGGTTCGTTCTCGGGCGCTTTTTCGCAAATTATTTTTGTCCCTTTTTCTTTTGGTACAGTAGAGTAGATAAGACGGTGCTTGCTTTGGAACCAACAAAGCCCAATATTTGCACGACATCGATCTTTAGAAACAGAAAAGCTCCCTAGGGCCTCGAGGGCTCTCAATCATCATCCAAGTTACCAACAATGACCTTCTCGTTCCTTAAATCCACCACCTCCTTCACCCTCGCCTTCTCCTGGCCGCGACCAATCCTATCCGCTCTCGCCTCTTCTTCCGGATCCAATTGGAACTTTCTCATTCGTGAACCTATCCTGTCGTCGACGACCATGTCGCTGATCCAGATCGGCTCGTAGAGCGCGTCATCATCCTTGCGGGGTTTGCGCACGGATTTGTGCCACTTGGGTTCCTCCTGAATGAGCAGGGACTGTTGTTCCCATTCTGTTTGGTTCTGGGAAGGCGATGAAGTCGAGGATGGAGAGGCGTCGGATTCGGGGGATTTTGTAGCCACAAGGTCCGCGTGCAGATCTGACTGATCCGTGGAGAAAGTGGACGACAAGGAACTCTGTTCGTACGGTCTACTTGCGGCGAGGACAATGGCAGCTGTCTCGCGACCAATTTGATCCGCCAGATATCGACGCGTGAGAAAGTGATATATCCTCTGAGGGGTCTTGAGGAAGCCTAAGAGATGCTGTTGGTGGATTGGTTGAGACGGTTCGAAGCTGTTTGGAGTATGGGGCGATAAGGTGGCAGATGAGTATTTATCGACGGGGAGGTATGTTGGAGGAGGGTATGGGTTTTTCTTCGCTTCCTCTTTCTTCTCCTCTTCACTTGTGTTCCTTTCCGATTCGGGTTTCGACATTTCCGGGGTTTCGGTGGCTGTTGCGGAATTATCTGTTCGAGCTTCGATGGGAGGATGGGGAGACAGCGGTTCAGCTTCGGAGATGGAGATAGGTTCAGGCGCTGCTGGAGGTTCATCGACTGGTCCTAGCCAACCCTCATGCAGTCCTCTTATGTATTCCTTCCAAGTATGTCTTCCAAGGACTAGATCCCCACGAACTCCAGGCTCTGGCACGATCTGCATCTTGTCCCGAATCATATCTATCGATGCTTCGGTGTCCATCTCTGGTTCGGTAGAGTTGGCCCCTTTTTCGCCCTTTTTCCGCCGCAACCTTCGTATTTGTTCTGCTGTCCCATATCGTACATCTCCCTCCTTCCGACCCTCGATTACGTCGTAGTCCATTGCCGCGGCCACTAATACGGGCTTGACATAATCTTTGAAATACTGTCGCGACGGTCGGATGCCATCCCCCGGCGGAGCGGATAAGAAGATAGTCAATTTGCGGCGCATCTGATTTGGTGATAGAGGCTCTTGGGCGATATGAGCGACCAAGTCGCACCATTTCTGTTGGGCTTTCTTCTTTTCCCTCCTATCGTAGACAACAGCTGCAGTCCAGGAACCGACAATGGTTAAAAAGATCATCCAATTCCGCGAAGGCAATCTCAGGCGGAAGTTGGGCATTCCTGGGGCATGTCAGGCAAAGGTTGTTAGATACTGGGCGCTGAGAACTGACCCATCATTCGAAGCGCGGGATTTTGTTTAGGGGGCTTGGGAGCCTCATATTTGGCGCCCTCAGGTAGGCCATCTGGCTTTGAAGGATTTAGACCGTCTGCCATTGTGTCGATGGCGCCCCGGCCTCAAGCTTGTGGATGGCCAGGTAGTGGTGGTTGCTCCCAAAGAGCATGCGCGTGCATGGTCCGCCAGAAAAAAAAGTGACGATCGGATATGCTGCTCCGACAATGGTCTGTGAATGGGCTCGGGCTACTTTCTCTTAATACTCAATCTGTATAATTGGACTCGGGATACTTTCCCTTAGGGCTCACAGTCCCTGTCGTCTGCCCCTCGCCCCCTAAAGGAGCCTGGAACCATTACCGCTCATTCCAAACACCGGGAGTCACAGCGAGCACACCTCTTAACCGGTGTTCAAAAGAAACAACTCATAGGTATGTACGTGCCCATAGTAGGCCCACTGTCTGACGAAGAGCTGGGTAGAGGATACCAGGACTCTCCCACCCGAGACACAGGTTACCTTGATATCTTCCGCTTGGCCGTGTGCCTCAAATCGACTGATTTTGTGCCTGTGCTCTGTGCACAATTTGACGTCGGGATCACTGTTTCACACAAGAAGCTGTGCGAGATAGAAACAGAAAGACAAGCGAGGTGTGTGACCACGCGAGCAGCCAGATGGCATCCTCGCCGTGGCTTCTTTGCCATAGCTCTACTGTGTGCAAGTGGGATGTCAGCCCAGGGTAGGAGGCTGAGAACCAATCGCGTGGTTGTGCCTGGCGATGAAGTCAGTTCTGCCGTGCAATTGGGACACAGGCGTGAAGAATGATCCCCATCGATGCTGGAAGACCCCCTTTGGACACCCAAACACCCAGGAGTCTCTTTAAGCTTGCCTCTAGTGCAGCGGGCTGCCTCCAGTGGGCTGCCTCCAGTGGGCTTGTGGGCACTTGCCCCTAATTCTTAGGCTGTAGCTAGACCCTTTCCCACCCTGCAGTAACCGATGTCCATGCAGCGCACCCTATTTTTCTGCACCGTTTCCCATGCACCTCCTTCTCTTCTACATATGCCCTCTTCACCTTGCTCTTGTCCTTTGCTCTGGAAAAGTGAAGGGAGTCCCGCTTTCCTTGCCTGATCGTCACTCACCTGGTCGATTGAGCAAGAGTCTGCCACTCTCACAGTCGCAGTAATTGAGCTCAACGAAGCGCAAGACTACACCGACTACGGTCGGTCTAAGGGGAATTTGTTTACACCGTCTCCGGTGGGAGGAGGTTTCAGTTCAATTACTTGTGATACTCCCAAGGCATCTGCGACTAAAAGGAGTGCCTGCAACCTGGTCAGCCAGAGGCACAGCCCAGCAGTCTCCCCTCCTCTAACTCCCTTGCGCTGGCCCTTTGATCTGCTGCACAATGGACCACGACAACAACCGTCTTCGATTGAACTTTCAGTTCGACAACCAGCATAATTTTGACGCTGCCAATGCTCGAATGTATCCTACCACTCCGTCCACCTTTCCTCAGCCGATCTATGGCACTCAACAGCAGGATTATGCCAGCGGTCTCGTCTCGCCGAACCCCAACGCCAACGCTGGCTATTTCTTGAACCAACAATACCCTCCCCAGTCGCAGCAGCCTCAATATCAGCAGCAATATCAATACCAACCACAAGGTGGTCTCCAATCTCCTCAACCCGCCTACCAAGCGAATTCGAGACCCTACATGGCCAACAATAACGATGGGACAAGCGGGCTCATTCAACAGTTTTCAAACCAAGATTTGAGTGCCACACCACGTGGCAATGTCAACCGCACTCCGTCACCTGCCATGTCGCGTCCTCGGACAGCAGGCGAAACCAGACAAGTCCAGAATCCCTACCAGAGCCATCTAGCGCCACCAATGCCGAGGCCTTCACCAAAGCCCGAAGAGGAGGAACAACCAAACCCGCGCAGATACTCTGATAATGTTCTTAAACGAGGCACGGCCGCTAAACAATTGGTCAACAGTTTTTTCCAGGAGAATATTGAGCGAGCCAGGGATAGGAATAGTCGTGCGAAGGAGCTGGAGTCGCTGCTGAAGAACCCAGCCGTCAGCGACATTGACAAGCAAAAAGAAATGAATACGCTCGCGCAGAAAGAGGCACGTTTCTTGCGTTTTATCCGGACGCGGGAAGTGCCCTCGAACTTCACTACTATCAAGGTCATTGGGAAAGGAGCATTCGGAGAGGTCAAACTGGTGCAACGCAAGACGGACGGGAAAATCTATGCTTTGAAGTCTCTGATAAAGTCGGAGATGTTCAAAAAAGATCAATTGGCCCACGTCCGGGCAGAGCGTGATATCCTGGCAGATTCTAAAGACAACCCCTGGCTCGTCAAGCTGCATGCCTCGTTCCAGGACAACACGTACTTGTACATGCTGATGGAATTCTTACCCGGTGGCGATCTGATGACCATGCTGATCAAATACGAAATCTTCTCGGAAGACATCACACGGTTTTACATGGCTGAGATCGTCATGGCCATTGAGGCCGTACATAAGCTTGGCTTCCTCCATCGGTAAGAGCGCCCAAATCATTTCCCAGAGTGTCAAGTTGACCGTTGTTTCAGTGACATCAAACCAGATAACATTCTCCTGGATAGAGGAGGTCATATCAAGTTGACAGACTTTGGTCTCTCCACCGGCGGTCGTAAACAGCACGAGAACTCGTACTACCAGGCACTCCTCAAAGCTGGAGCCAACGACAAGTCAGGGAATCGGAATTCGATGGCTCTGAATGAGCAGATCAATCTGACGGTGAGCAACCGAGGACTGGTCAATACTTGGAGGAAATCGCGTCGTCACATGGCCTACTCGACCGTTGGAACTCCGGATTACATTGCTCCTGAAATTTTTCTCGGGCAAGGTTATACCTATCTATGCGACTGGTGGTCAGTGGGAGCCATCATGTTTGAGTGCTTGGTTGGCTGGCCGCCCTTCTGTGCCGAAGACACACATGACACCTATCGCAAGATTGTCAACTGGCGGGAATCATTGTACTTCCCAGATGAACTGGTCTTGGGTCGAGATGCTGAAGACATGATCAGAAGGTACGCGAACTGGCTGAGCGGCTAGATATTCTCTGATGCTGACCCGTATAGTTTTCTCTGTGACGCCAATGATCGATTGGGCAAGGAAGGTGGAGCTCATGATGGGGCATCGTCCATCAAGAAACATCCCTTCTTCCGGGGAGTGGTCTGGGATCAATTGCGGAAGATCCGAGCGCCATTCGAACCCAAACTGTCATCGAACATCGACGTCAGCTACTTCCCCATTGACGAGATTCCTCAGGAGGACAACAGCGCAATGCATCGAGCGCAAGCCAAGCAGATCTCGCCGGAACAAGACGCCGAAATGAGCTTGCCATTTATTGGATACACTTATAAAGCGTTTACTGCCTTCCAGAACTCATAGGGAAGAATGTTGTGACTTGCAAAAAGAGAATGGGCGAAAGAGGACGAGGGGGGTATGAGAATATCACATCTCTAGCATGAATGTTGATGATAGAATGCATGTGGCGCTAGAATGTCGGGCTCAAAGGCATTCGAGATATAGGTATCAGGCGAAGCTGGTGATGAATCAACTACCACATCCTGGTTAAGGCACGGGCGAAAGCGACGCATTTCCATGGCTATGAACCACATTTACCCAGCCCGCACAGGGTTGCATTGGTCTACAGAAATGATGCTATGCAAGCACTCTCTTTTTTGTTACAGCTGTTAGCATGTCTTAGCGACAATTTAATTGACCGACAAAGATTGTAGGTCCCAGAGACTTGGGTGCTTCTATGTACATATCACTCCGGACTAGTACATCGTAGCGCTGAGCATCGCTCACATGACGAGTACTTGTACATAGCTGACTGATGACGTCATACGCGTCCCGTTCGTATCAAAGTGTTTCGTTCCCTTCGGTTCAAGTTCGCTATGCGCTTTTGCCAGTAAGCCTCGACTCCAACACAGAGAGAGCCAGTATCAGTCCGCTTCTTGACCTCAAATGTGCCTGTCTCGAGGATGGATGTGAGTCGTCACCGTGATTTACCCACCGCCATAATGCCCGCTAACCCAGGGCCGTGTTACCAGGTGTTTTATGCCTACACGTATGGCACAGCAATATGGCTCGGTATGCAAGCAATACTGCTGATTCTTATGCCCAAGTTGGCCGTCATGATGCTGGCAAACGACGGGCATCAGACTTCAGGTAAGAATCATAGATGATACAACCCAAGCGGTCATCCTCTGCGGTTGCTTCTGAGGTCCTCCCCGGTTACGAGCCCCTCTGACGAGCCTCGGACCCCGAACAAAACAGAAGTCGAAGTCTATTTAAGCCGATCACTAGGCTTTGCCCTAGTTCTGATTGCGGTGATAACCATGTTCTTTACGGGCACAATCCCATTGTCATCGAGCATCAGTGAGCCGGTCAGCTTGGAGGACAACGATCCCAAGGCCCCCTACGCCGGACCGATACTACAGGTTACGACGTTTTTCCACAGCCTCAGCACGGTATATTGCTACATGCGATACGTGAACTACGAACAAACGGCGTACATGCTCGGAGCTCTGGGGTACGGGATTATGGCCAGTGTAGGACTGTGGAGCGTGATATTTGGGAGTACGGAGGCCAGGCGGTCGAAGAGGACAGGGGCAGATAAGCGAACGTGGGGATTTCCATTCAAAAACTCACAAGCTTATGACAAGAGAAAGGATAGGAAGATGGGGTGACGGTTGGAATTGGACAGGTGCAACGAGGTGGTACTCCGCGGCACGCCAGTCCCATCTTTGAGACCATTGACGGTCAGACACACCTTGCTTGGAATAAGGTCCGGCGCATATCGACGCAAGGGTCGGTATTCGAACGGTACGGCTCTGACTGAGGAAAATATTACCCTGTAGAGTAGTGGGGAGGTCGCTATGGATCGAGTACGCAGTATATCACGGCGTGCGGCAGTCACGGGATGGATCGCCGAGTGGATGGACCGCCTCGCCGCTTACTAACGCGGATTTCGAATGACGCCTTGGGCTTGAAATGACGAGTGCAGCACGAGGCACTGGCCGAGTTTGCCAACTTGCCAACCTTGGGCCTCTGCTTGGACTCTGCCAAGTCATCGCCAAATTTCTTTTCCACCTTTCTGTTCTCAGCCCTCACTCAGCCTTCCCTTCTGACACGCCGCTTTATCACGAACCTGAACCTGCGCATCCTCCATCTCGTTAATTGCCCTTTAGCAATGGAGGCCGACACTCTCCAAACCTTCGCCGCGGCGGTTCAACAACAATATCCTGCTTTCAGCAATGAGAATGACAGCGCCTCACAAGATGCTGCCGCCGCTGCTGGATACGCCCCTGCTGAATCCCTCAACGCCAGCCCTCACAACCAATCCTATCCCATAATCCTGCCACCACTCCTACTGCCACAACAGACGAACAGCCCTCCCAACTCTCAGACCCAGACTCGAAGACAAAGCAATAATTCGAGGAATACAAGCGGTACAAGTGCGAATGTCGCTATGCGCAGTCCCCAGCAGGCGCGCCCTGCCACGTCGGCTCAGACTCGAGCTTTCCAGAACGCGGGCTCGACCACCCCGTCTCGCAGTGGCGGCGTCGCTTCGAATACGACTCCTCAAACGCAGGCCACGCAGATGAGCCAGCAGCCGGATGACTTGCAGGCGCAGCCAGACCCGGCGCAATCCCAGAAGCAGAATGGCTTCGTCTTCAGAAACTCCTCGTCTGCATATCCGAATGGCACTCCCACCCCTGCTCGATCTTCGTCAAAACAGTCACAAGTCTACACCACACCACATGGCGTGGTCCAAACTGACCCCTGGATGTCCCATTACCAACACACCCCTTCCACCACTGAAGGCAATGCCGGCTCCAACGCCAACGCCAACGCCAACAACGATAACGGAGAAACCGACCCTGTTATTGCGGCAAACCCCTTCAGCGACACCTTCCCTTTAGTTCTTCACCCGCCAAACCTCGAGGAGTGGCGCAACAGACTTTTCAATATCGTTCAACCACTGGTGCTGTCCGAAGAAGAGTTCCTCACCTACTTTCCCCATGTTGACAATATCTACTCCCATCGTTCCACTCAAAAATACAAGCGTAAGGCCTTCGTTAGCCACTACTGGGACTGTCGACTGAAGGGTCGCCCCAGTGGGACCCCCAAGAGTGATGATCCCAACAAGCAGAAGCGCAAGCGTCAGGCTCGGGAGCGAGATCTGTGCGATGTCAAGATCAAGATCACGGAGTACTTCAGTGCCGAGGACGCGAGGAAAATGGGGTTGGGGGCGGGGAACGACACGAACGGCGTCGACAGCAGTGCTAATGCTAACGGTACCATGCCGAATGATATGGGCACTTATGGGGGCGTAGACAACAGCGAACTAACCATTGTGATGGAAGACGGCAGCCACGGTCTAGGCGGCGTTGGTAGTGGTGGTGCTTCTCTTCACAACTCTACGAACCCCATGGATCCGAATTTTGGCTTGCTCGAACTTCCCCGTCCTCTACCGCGAGGCCACCCCGGCGCTGATGGAAAACGATGGTTCACCATTCAACGTGTCCGAGGCAACCCGGGGGGTGGAGCTATCAAGGACTCGAAACGAGACAGTAATGCCACCGGCGACGCAGAAGACGAAATACATCACTCCCTGTTGGATCCCAATCTGAATTCCGATTTGGATCACAAGCATACTCTCGAAGAAAGCGATCGGATTAAGAAGAATAGCGTGCAACGGTGGCTGTTGAAGGAAGAAAAGGAGAAGAAGCGATTGAGTGTAAGTGTTTCCTCCAAAGCTCATGACCATTCGAGCGCTTCCACTGTTTCTATCCCTGGCCAGTCTCCTGCCCACCGTTGTTTTACAACGGAATCTGTTTGGGTCTTCCACTTGTACTCACTCAATCTCGCTCAGCGCAACTGATCATTCCTCACTAGAAAATCCCCACCCTCACTTCCCTCGATCAATTCTCATCAAACAACGAGTCGACGTCTCCTTCGTTCAAAGCCTCTGGAATGGCTTTCTTCACTGCCCGGTCTCACGCCGCTCCCGCCCCTACAAAGATGACCTTCTTCGCCAATTCCTTTTGCCCCTTCGCACAACGCATCTGGATCGCCCTAGAAATCAAGGGTATTCCGTATCAGATGGTGGAAATAATGCCCGCAACTCTCGACAGTTACAGACCACCAGAGATGTTGGAGGTGAACCCTGAAGGGAATATTCCGTGTATAAGACATGGGAATTGGGGCGTCTGGGAAAGCGGCGTTGTTTTGGAGTACCTCGAAGATTTATCTATGGGGCATTCCCTCCTGCCCCTGGGCAACCCGCAACTGAGAGCACATTGCCGGCTGTGGACGGACCATATCAACCGCAAAATTCTCCCAAGTTTTTACAGCTTGCTGCTGACTCCGCCTCCTTCGCCCAACGTCGAACAGCCACTGGGTCTAGACGGCATGCAAGTCGACGGCGATGCACACGCACAAGTCACAAACGCGGCGTCAGCGGCGCAACATAGCATGCTCGTCGCCACGTTACAAAAGAACATCACTGCGTTGGTCAACGCCAGCCATGCGACAGGGCCATTCTTCCTGGGCAATGAGATTGGGTTTGTTGATGTGGTCTTTGCGCCCTGGATCATCCGGCTCTCCCGCGTCTTGAGCTATTATCGCAACTTTCCCAAACCGGAAGTTGGCACGCGCTGGAGGCAGTGGGTTGATGCTATTGAAGGGGACGATCGTGTGAGAAGGACCGTGAGTGACGAAAACTCTTACCATGGCGTGTATAGAGGTGTGGGCGAGGACGGATGGTGCGCGAAAGACGTGCATAAGCCCATTGTGGAGATTCAGTATGCGAGGAAAGTCGTTGCGCAGGAGGGGTTCGGCTTAGGCGGTGATGTATGGGGGCGTTTGCCCGAGGAGGAGGCCGCCCATAATCCTGACGGTATTGGGCAGACTGTATCCTGAACACCTCATCTGAGCGCGGCAAGTGAAAGTACGGTGGGAGTTTGTTGCACGGAGGGTTGCAAGGCTGGCGAGCTGTACATCCCAGTTCCATGACCTCGTGTGACAAAGCCATCATACAATTGAGACCTGACACGAAACGATGGAGGGCCCGGGGGCCTGCAGCCTTGAGCCGCAGTCTACTCTTTTCTATGGTCACTGGATGCTCGTATTAGACGTGAAACGGATAACGCGGATACGATGCAGATAGCCTGTCTATGGACCACGACTGGATGACCGATCCTCAGATTTCCGGACCGTGTTGTTTTCGTCTCACGAAGCACAGGTCGAGGAGCCAAGGCGTACCATACAGTACCACAACCGTGTCTACATTCTGCAGATAAGCCAATCATTGGGACTTTCAATTGAGGGTCCGGCGACCCGGGGAAGACTACGCGTGCACGTCGCAGTGTGTAGTAACGTGTTTCTGTCGTGTTATCCTTCGCCTCGCGGAACCCAGGTACGGACAGAGCAGAGGAGCTAGCTAGCTACATACATATAAATAGTCGGTATAAGCTACTCCATACACGTAGAAAACGAGAGACCAAGCGAGACAAAAGCAGCCATAACAACAACGATTAGCACGGCGAGAACGAGGGCGATGGGAGCTATCAAGGTACTAGGAAGGACCTCGAGGTAGGAAGAGACACCGTCAGTGATGGGCGCTGGAACGGTGGATTGGGGGCTTGATGGCGTTCGACATGCCATTCGTTGCCATGCTCGCTGTCCATTGCCCAGAAAGCACGCTGTGTGTACTCTGTACACGTTCAGGTAGGATAGGGCGGAGCCAATACACACATGTAAGTACCGTCTACGGTGCGTCAAAACTCCAATACACCTCCGCCTATCTTCCTTCCTTCCTTAAACAAGACGCTCGTTTGGTCGGAGGATCTAGGCTGGACTTGGTCTCAGAAGTCTTAGAAGTGGTACTTGTTGTTCCCAACCCGATTCGCCCAAGCGCCAAGAGGGAGAGTCGCTCATAAAGGCGTCCGCATCGTATCGTCGACGGAAACGGAAGGAGTGGCATCCTCTGTGGCTATAGCACCGGGACTTATATTGGCCAATTCGGCTTGCACAGGCATGGTTGTCGTTGTTGTTGTTGTTGTTGTTGTCGTCGTCGTCGTCGTCGGTTTTGTCACAAAACCAAAGCCGCCTCGGCCACTCCCGTCTGGCCCTCTCGGTGCCCGGATTGGTTCTTGACTCTGCTGCTGCTGCTGAGATACCCCAGAGGAATCGCGGAGCCCTCCGAGTCCGTTCTCCCGCTCCCGTCGCTGAATGTACGCCGAATCTGGCTTTGGAGCGTATGAGGGGTCATATAGTTCCCGATGTTGAGATCCGCCTCTTGATTGATTTCGTGAGTTTATGTTGTGGTTCCCCGCCGTACTTGCTCCTCCGCGGCGCCCTCCTCTGCCACCTCGACTGCGATTTGGCGTCGCGGATCTTGAACCTGGCGGAGTTAGACTCCCGGGACTGGAGGTTCCCGACTTGTTATGGCCGCCTTGCTGGTGAGTGGACAGTGTTGTACTGGTACTAGAGGTCCCGAACAGTTCTTGTCTCCGTTCTTCATATTTGCGCTGTTTCTCCTCCCGGTCCCTGGCGGCTTGGGCCTGTCGTTCCGCGACAGAGAGTTCGCGGGCCTTGACCTCTTCTTCGTCTTCGGACGACTCGCGGTCAGCGGAATTATTCTTATCACTGTTCAGGCTCAGATCTTGAAGACCGGCAGTAGGTGGTCGTGGTGACTGTGATTGTACTATGGGTCCTTTTCTCGAGAGGAGGATCGGAGGGGGTTTGAACTCGGACCGCAGCGGAACGACGTTGCGCGACTCGAGGAAGTAGTTGGTTTCCCTAGGGCCTTCACTGCAGTCAGGCCAAACCTGGGAATTAGTATACAGACTATGAGGCGGAAGAAGTTCTTTTTTGGGGGGGGGGGGAACCCCGTACGCTTCTGCCCACAGCCGGCGATTGAATTCAGCCTGCTGCGCCCTTCGCTGGGCTTTTGTCACTTTTGACGAGACTTTCTTGGGTTCCGAAGGAGCAGGTGGCGGTTCCTGGGGAAATAACGCTTAGCGACTCGAAGAAAGGGCTGTCAGAAAGGACCGCATCACATACATCGGCCGCATTGGACCACTCGTCCTCCCAGGCATCGGGAACCTTGCTCATCGCAAGCGCTATAAGGACTGGGGGAGAGGTAGACTCAAAGGGAAGGGGAGGTGGGCAGACGGAATGCTGGACATGTGCCGAAAAGTACGAGGAACCTGCCCAACAAGTAGTTGTTTACCCAGTGGTCATGACCGTATTCGAAGTATGTGATCGAGCAGGTGGGGTGCGATCAAGAGATTTAGGTTCGGTCGTTGGAGGAGGAGGGTGGGACTATGTACGAGGTAGACACATAGTGCCGGGAACAAGCGCGCATGGGTGTGGAGAAGGGAAGACAAGGGAGAACCAGCCTCGTCAGATCAGTGACAGGTGGGAAAGCTCTCATCAAGGACGCTTTGGTCTAGAAGTCTGTGCCTCGCTGTTCATATCATGTTTGCTTTATTCAATTCCAGAAGCCCGGACGAGGGCGGATTAGATTAATCTTAAAGGTCCCGAGTATTGTAGCTGATCTGCTACCCCGTTACCGTATGTATAATAGCCAAATTCGCTATCATTGCCCGTTTCCAATTCCAAGTCCCATTAGGTAACACCTAGCCGTCGCCGGGTGCTGTTGCGTGGACTGGTCCATAAGGGGGGCCTGGCTCCATTGTGAAAAGGTCTTCAGGAGAAGTTCGCCCTCCTTTCGACATACCTCGCGCGTCCAATCCTAACCATTTCCAGCTTTGTCAGGAGTCCCGCGATGCTGCTTCTCGGTACGAGGCATCCACGAATCTACTGTGGAACGACCTCCCCCTCGAGAAAGTAGAGGCTGCATCACTTCTCTTCCTCTTTTCCTTGCCCTGCGCAATCTTCTCCCATTCTTCCCACTCCCTGGCGATCTCTCCTAGGACCGTGGCCATGGCCGAGGCGCTTGCCATTAGGCCGTGCCCTTCGCCGTCCAGGATTCGTAGTTCGCATCGCTTCATCACCCCGTGCAGCCAACGCACGTTGTCAAGTGGAACCCGTGTGTCCTTGGCCCCGTGATGGATTACGACTGACCTGGTTACTTCGTGATATCGAAACCCGATAGGTCTTCGCCGTTCCAGACAAACCAGGAGGTCGATGGCGGGATTCGCGTTTTGAGTGGCCAGCGTCCAGATGCGATGTGTAAGAGTCTGGTTATAGAGTGCTTGACGTGTCTCGGAGCTCAGGCGTGGTGACAGGGGTCGAGAAGTCGCAGTAGAAGCCTTTGTAGACGAAAATGCCTGCCGAACAGAATCCGCCTTGGGGCTGGACACGGGTGGTCCTAGTATTCCCTGCGTTTCATTGTTGGCTTGATAACACGATAGAGCTCGTGCTCTATTGGGCGTACCAGTTCGAGGTCGTTCCGGTTCAAAGTCAGGAAGGGTGGCTCTGAATGAACTGTCGTCGTTTAGATCTTGGAAGGGATAGTCATACGTCACATCCATACTCTCTAGTTGCTGCTTGGCCTTTTTCGACTTCAACGGTTTCGTGTCTACAGAGGCACTTGTCGCGGTCAAAAACCTCGAGTTGGCGACTTTAAGAATCTGTGCTGGCAAAACGCTGAGGATCTTGTGAGTAAAAGGAAGATTGGCAATAGGTTGGGAGTCTGATCCTATTGTTGCCCCTTTGTGCATCTGGGAAGGTGGTATCCATGGCGCGAGGAGATGAATGCGCCCTCGTACATACTGTGGCATTTTCAAGGCTGTCGCGAGAGCATAGATTGCGCCAGCGGAATGCGCAAGGAGAGAGAACCTTGTGATCTCTAGAGAACTGCATATAACAGCTACATCGTCAACCCAGTTCAGGGGTGTACACTGGGATTCGGGCAATGGCGAGCTCGCGCCTACTCCAGGTCGGTCAGGTGTGATCAATCTCAGGCGCAAAGTCCTGGCCAGTTCGTCGTAAAATGCTGTGAGGTATCGAGTCAAACCCATACCTACACAACATAAAACAACAAATCCGTTTGGATCTCCCACTTCTGAAAAGGTGATCGTCCGGCCGGTACGAGGATGTCGTATTTTCTGCGTAAAACGCGGTGCACCGAGAAAAGCCTCAACCTCGTCCGTTATCGACTTCATTTCCGCAAGCGCGGGTTCTTGCTTAGCTGTATGGGTGATGGAACTCCGTTTCCCTTGAGTCACAGAATTCCGGTAGATACTGTTGCGTCGGGATGGGGCTGCGCTCGGCGGAGTCGACGCGACAGGGGCCATAGAAGGGGGTGCAACTGGCGTTCCTTCTTTAGGGGCCTCTGGGACAAAGGCAGGCATGTCCGCCAGATCCGATGCGGTGACTGTTGCAGACAGGTCAAGCGGGCTCTCCACTTCGGGCGATTCCACCACCACCTCGGTGACAGAGAGCCTCGAAGTCTGGTACGGGCTTGACCTCTGTGACGACAATTTAGGTGTTGCAATAGTGTGTCTCTTCGCAGCCCGCTCCGATTTCCTGGCCTCATTTCGCCACTCCTTCTGACGCTTCTCCCGGGCTTCTTGTAGTTCCCGAATCCGCCTTACAGTCGAGTTATCGCCTTCAATCAGTTCGGAGTCGATATTTAGCTCTTTCAGGTCGCGACCAGAAAAAGAGTATCTATTGTGCTGGTCCGGTGAAGCGTCTGAAAGACCTGTGACGCTACGTCTGAGCGACGACCGACGAGAGGGTATCATATGGCTTCCCAAGTCGCCCCTGCTCAAGCGCAGCGCAGCGATTGTAGGGCTCTCAGAGGGCGGCGGATCTAGCTGTGTTCCTATGCTTGAATGGCCATCAATGGATGATGCGCGAGTCGGCAATTTGTTCTCCTTCTCCTGATCTATGCTGTAAAGCGACTCAGCCTTCCGCCGTCTGTCGGATGAGACTCTCCTGGGAATAGGTCTGGTTGTAGCCATGTCGCGCATTGACTCGGTTGTTGGTTTCCTCAGAGGGGCACTCAAACCACTCACAAATGAGAAGGTCGAGCTGGCACTAGAACGATTCCGTCTCTCAATGCTAGGCACTCCCACACTGTCGGACTCTGCACGCGATCTCAGGCTCTGTATCGATTCCCTTGCGGCTAGAGCAGGCTGAGAAGACATATTCAGGGAGTGGATGAATGATCTGCTCGACCGTTTGGACAATAGCGGTGGCCTTCTGGCGTACTTAATCACCGGCGCAGCGGCGGCCTCTCCCTCGCTACTGTCATCGGTGATAGGGGGGTCGTGCTGCTCCCTGTCCAAGTCATCTGCATTGGGTGGTTCGGTCGAATTGGAACGACTGTACAGGTCCCCAGGAATATGTATACTGCCGTTCGCGCTCGGCTCTTGGTTCAAATACGACGAAGCGGATATTTTACTCAGGGAGTCGATGAGTGAGGAGATGACCTGAACTGACTCTGGGGGGGTCTCGGGGCGGTAGGACAGCGGTGGTATTTGCGCGAAATCGAGGGGGGAGGAATCAATGTCGGGCTGAGCAGTCAAGGCGTGGTCGTATGGATGTTCGACAGATGCAATGCCGTTGTGATAGTCCATGCCTCACATTGCAGGTGGAAAGTGCGAGAGAAGCCACAGGAAGTAGTGTTTCGAGGTGATGGTGCAGGAGGGCATGCACAGTCGAGGAACGGCCAGGAACGGCCCAGGAGGCGGACAGGGGAAAGGCTTCTTGCTACAGCCAATTGGGGCCAGTTCGACGGACAGGCGAAATTTGGGATGGGATTTGGCAGAGAAGCCGCGTCGGCGGGCTGGAGGTCATCTTTCAAGGGGTGAAGACATGTCTGGTGCTGTATCGCAGCCTCATCGACGGTAGAACGACGCGCAATGAAAAGGATAGGGAGGTTTGGAATAGGCAGCTGCAGACGTGGCCAGTGATGGGGGAGGAGGGCGAGGTGTCGAGCCCTGAGCCGGGGATGTTTTTACTGAAAGGGACTTGAAGAAGGGACCAACAGCGACCTGCAGGAGCCAACAGGACTGGCGGGTGGATTCGTGGTAAAGCTCAGTAAAGGGCGACCCAACGACCCCAAAGTCGGAAAATTAACCTGCAGTCTGACGGGTAGGAACGTGACCACGTGCCGTTCCCCCCTTTGCCTCCCCCAGCTCCCCTTAGCAGAAAGGTGCTCAGTGCTCTCAAAGCGCGGGAAAATCTCCTGGTCAGACTCCGCCCATTGTTCTTCTTCATGGCCTAGCTCGAGTCCTTCGAGACGAACCAACACGCAGGGAGATCATTCCTCCATCACCCGGCGGCCATGGCTTGATGCACGAAACACGAGCAGCATTCAACCATGATTGATCGGCGGCAGTTGAGCTTGTTCCTTTAGCTGCAGTCTGCGGGAAAGCTCCAGGCAAGGCACCAGGGCTTCCCTGTCCACTGTTGGTTGAAGGGTTCTCTCGCTGATAATAGTAGAGCTGCGAGTTACGAATATCCGTTTCTTGTGGACCAAGGTCTTATCATCTTCGCACATTGCGGTGCTACATTGATTTCGCATCCACTGGGTACACACCGAGACGTGTCGAACTGCACCGATACACTTGAAACTAGTCACTCCAAGTGGCCCGGTTCTTCCCAGGAGCATGTCAATCTCCTCCGTGAAGTCTCAAGCGCCCGCTAGCAGGAGTTGTGCGGAGTTGTGTACTTAGGTAGACCCTGTAGACTTGAAATGAACTCTGATTGAGCGGGTTTGACCTCTATGTCTAGTATGTTGACTAAAGCCGACCTGTCCAAGAAACAATGCTCTCTATGCGGCGCTCAAGGCGATTCGGACCAGTTCCTCAACTACATCGAGCAACTCTGTTAGGAAACAGCCCAGCTCGTAGCGAGGTCCTAGTCATCTCTATGCTCGCCTTACCCTGAATGAAGTCTTCCTCCCGAGCAATCCAGTAAAGACATCGATGTATCGTGGTATCTTAAGCAATATTCGTTCCCAAACGCCACGCTCAAGGACAACATGAATTCTTTCACTTTTCCGCGACCCAGTGTATCCCGTTGAGAATCAAAAGCAGGTTTAGACGCGCAACACCTATCTATGTCCTTTGTGAAGTCGTGACTCATAATGGCATGGAAAGGGCCTGCCATCGTTGACAAGAACAGAGTGTAACAGGCGGAAAACCTTGGCTGCATGTCGTATCACACAGTTACCGACAGTCCCGCTCGTAGTCTCTCTCGTTCTTCGCGAAAGACTCTGCGAGACATTTCCAAGACCATCTCGAATCCTTCGCGACCTCGGGCTGCATTTTCCCGGAAGCGTTCAATGCTGGCGTCTTCGATTTTGCTGCGGATCTTTTGCCATCCACCGCACAATGCCACGATCTTGGCTTGTTGTTTGAATTCTGTCTTCTGTTTGGTGTCGCTGGAAGAAGGCTGGTAGACCACGGTCTCACGGCATTCCAAGAGGTTGGACCAGGTCATGTTTGTACTGCACATTGTGACTTTCTTGGAAGCTGGGTCGACGTACGAGACCTCATACACATAGCTCGTAGTGTCGCCTCCAAGGATGCTCAGGATCCATTTTGGCGCATTCTGTTGGCATGTAATTAGACGTTCGGTGCGGAGGATGCCTGTCGGAGGGTCGATGTGACGAGAGATTGTGTCCACCGCCAGAACATGAGAAGCTTTATCGTTCCAAGGGCAGTATTTTCGCCAATTGTTCGTGCTAACCTCCTCCCAGGAGTAGTCGAAGGTGTACGAGGATGAGAAAATCTTCATGATATCGGAATAGGGTGAATGGCCACCGAGGGATCGAGAGGGTTTGGTGAGCGATAATTATCGAATTTTCAATTCAAGGAAATGGATGTTCTATTGATCGCGTTTTGGTTTATCTTATAAGTCGATAGGCTCTCGAGGATCTATGCTGAGCTTCTTTAAACCTAGGGATTGAAAAAATGAGTGTGGGAGGGATGGCTCTCGACGTGAATATTGCTCGCCGAAGATTCGCATGTAGGGGAGGGAAAAAAAAAAAGAAAAGCGCAAGTACCGATTACCGGAGTTCGACCTTTAGGTTTTCTTTTAGCGCCCGGGAAAGATCGGAGGGGGAGTCAAGTCACGTGCTTTGGTTCACCTCAATAACCACGCTGAGAAAGCATGACGTCTGACAAGCAGAACTCGCTCGGATCCCGCTGGACAAACAGACAAGAGCGCTGTCAGGCAAGAACAATTTTGCATCATTTTCCTTCCAAAGCTGGAATCTCTTCCTCTCCATCATCCTCCAGCCCATTTTCGGACCATTGTCGCCGAGATTAGCCCTCAAAGGATCTTGCCATTCGCCCGCAGTTCTCCAAATCCATCACCTATGACATAGCTCATCCTCACTCGGCACTCATTCATTATGTCGGAATACTGGAAATCAACAGTATGTCAAGGCTCTCTCGAACTCTCTACGGTCTATATAGTGCACTACTGACTTATCTACAGCCAAAATACTGGTGCAAGCATTGCAGCACCTATGTCAAAGACACCCCTTTCGAACGCAGACAGCATGAGGGAACCACCAAGCACCAAAACAACCTGAAGCGATTTCTCCGTGACATCCAAAACAGCCATGAGCGAGGCGAACGGGAAAAAGAACGCGCCAAGTCAGAAGTCGAGAGACTGAAGGGAGTTGCTGGTGGTGACACTGGCAGGTCCGCGAGCCCCTCACAATCATCCTCGAAACAGAGCCGTCCTTTCGCACAGAACCCTTTGTCTAATGCAGATAGGAAGAGACAATGGGCGCAGCTGGCCGATATGGGGATCAAAGTCCCTGAAGAATTCCGTTCTGAAATGGCCATGGTGGGTGACTGGCAGGTGGTGTCACAACAGGTGGTTGATGAGTCCCCATCAGAAACCCCCCTGAGTATAGGTGTGAAAAAGCGCAAATACGAAGGTCAGGAGGAAGATGAAGAGGAGAAGCAAGAAGCTGGCGAGGCTGTCGTGCGACGGGGATGGGGTGCTACCACCAAAAGATATCCCGGCGAGGACAAAGCTGACCTGGATGAACTCTTGTCGGGTTCCATCTCACTGAAGAGAGAAACGCCCGGGTCCTTGAGTACGCAATTCAAATCGGAAGAGAAGGATTCTTTGCAACCGGGACACAAGCCAGTGCTCAGCCAACATGGACATCAAAGTGGAGATTATACCTCACCGAAGGTGGAATCTTTCTCCAATACCCGCCCAGACGAAGATGGTCTGGTGGTGAAAGGGGAGCCAGGCTCAACACAACCATCCAAGTCTATGGACCGAATCCCAGAGGAGATTCCGATTCCTGTGTTCAAGAGACGTAAGGCTAAAATATCCTGAAACACCACATCCTCGCGGTACCCGCTGGTATGGTGGAATCTAAGCGGGCAGAAGCGAACCGGAGTCCAGATAAGCGAGATCATGATCAAGCCAACCTTTGATTGTCGACTGATTCCATTCAGTTTTGGCCCAAACTCTGATGCTTAGTTGGCAAACCGTTGGCCACTGGAATTAATTGACCAAGTTGTTGCACGAACTCCTCAAGTGGCGTAACCACGTGGGGTTCACCGTCACACAGTACGACACCATTGATGATATGACAGCAGTGACAGGACCATCCTCGTTTCGAAGGTGACGCACCTTCAACTTCGGCCAACCGAAGGTATAAGGTAGGTAGGTATTTCCCGCGGTCGGACAATGCGTGAAATTCAACCCCAACTTTGACCAGGGAGCAGCAGTCAGCATTGTCTGGTTTCGGGCGGGCGGAGGACCACTGCAAGCCAGTTACGCGACACCCCATGTGCAAGAAAGCCAAACATGAGAGAAAACCTGCATCCAAACAGGTTATCGGCCATGCCGAGTGGCCTGGTGTCAATGTGACCTGGAAGCGCTGCTTCTCCAGGCGAGGTTTACGTAGGCTCTGATAAATCAACAGCGTCATCACTGACCGCCTTCAGTTCTTTTAGAAAGGTGTCATGCATGAGCTACATGTCACCACCAGCCAATTGCACATCGTGGAAAGGTCGAATCATTCCAGTTGTCATCCTCGTTTAGGCTTGATTATGCCGAGGAGTCCTCGATGCGCCCAGCCGTGAGGGCAGCACAAGCGGTGCGCGTGAAATACGGCCAGTCTTCTCCTGGAATGACCCTAAGGCAAGGGTCTCGGTCGCCTCTGCACACCTGCATGCTGCTTGTGCTTCTCGCCTTTTAGTCCCGCCAGGGATCTGGCTCGTTCGGAGAATATTGTGCTGCATTGTTGCATGACTCCCGTCTCTGGCGCACCTCCGTCAGTCATCCTCGTGGTGTCTATCGACAAAAGGCAGTTTTAGTGGAAACCCATCACTATCATCAGGTTTGTCAAAGTTTTGCAATTTTCGTCTCCGTGCAGGATGCCATGCGATGAGCCCAGTCGAGGTTCACAGGGGGATCAAGGTCCTCTTGCCAGTGCCATCTCAGGGAATGCTTTCTTGCACCTTCTCATGTTGAGCAGAGGGGCTCATGTGACACCAAAGCCACCCTCGAGACGACCAGTTGACAAATGGTACCTGGGCGGTACCGGATCAAATGCGGGCCACCATGCATTGTGGCTGGGCGATCATGACGGCTCGAGGAGCGTTCCTGGGATGATCAAGGCAGAAAGTCCAGAGCCCGAGGGGGAGGCCTGCCAAAACGGAGGCAAGCACACATCTCGGAGCGAGGTCCAACTTGTCTCGCTAAGAAGCACACACGAACTTCAAAAAGGCTAAAAGTGCCCTGTGCGCCGGAGATGTGTGGATAATGGACGCTTTCGGTGGAGTATCTTGAGCCCTTGGGCCGTCGTGGACTTGTCGAGGACGAGTTTCCTGGGCTATTTGTTCAACTAGTTTGTCTGGAGATTTTCGAACACTTGTTTCAGTCGATAGCGTGACGGGGGTCATGGTGATCAAACGGCAAGGTTCCAGGGATATCACACGCCAATCCTGAGGCCTTCGCTATCTTTTGTCCCCTCATCCCCAACCTCTCCAATAGTCGGCCAGGGTGGAAGCTGAATGGGTAACTGGTGGCGCACCACTTCGAACGCACCAAGACAGGAACAGAGGGAGAATCAGGAAGCGGAGCGCGAGGGTCGACGAGGTAGGAAAAGCACCAGCACCACTACTCTCTTTTTTTTTCTGGAGCCCGCAGGTCCTCGGTAGACGACATGGGTTGATTCGGTGGGTTTGGATGCTGACATGGTCACATTGAGAGACAGCCTCAAAGGAAGGATACGGAGTACCCTGTCGGCGTGCTATTCTCGAGTAGGCAGAGTCAGGGAGGGAGTTGCATGCAAGCGCAAGTGCAGCGAGTCGACTAACTGGGCTCGGTTACAGAAGTGGGCGCTCGATGGCTACGCTTTTTCCAAAATTGTTGGTGGCTCGACTGATACGACTCCATTTCTCGAAATCCCGCTAGCAGGGTTCTAGAGTCCCTTGGCAACGGTCAAGCAGCAGCATCGTGACTTCCAGGGCACTCACGTTCGTTCTCTTTCGGGATATTGCATTCTCAGAAAGAAGGAGAGAGCCCGGGAGCATCAACAACAACATTGGTCCGTGTCAAAGGCTTCCCAGGTCGACAGTGGGACGAGAGGAAGCCTGCTCTCCACGGTGCGTTATCTATCCTTTTGTTTGGCCCGGTTGCTTCTGCCTGATTCCTGATTTGTTGCCTGTGTGGTGCTATGTACGGGGAGTATGTGGTGTGTGAGTGTGTTTGACATCCAAGTGCTTTTTTTGCCCGCCTCCGTTTGGACCACATCTGCGCATCCCCCTGCCCATGATTTGATCAATCTTCATCCTTCACCGTATCCACCAGGACAAACATACGGTGTACATACTTACCTAGGTATGTACGGAGTACTCGTACACTACTGCTCCAGCCTTGAAAAGGCTCAGAGACTATTCATCCAGGGGGGGCCGGGACTATGCCCTGTTGGACGATTGTGGTTTTGTCTTTCTCAGCTTCTGATCAATTGACAATGATTGTTACTGTGTATAGCTGGCCGCGCCGATGCACATTAATGCAACCGACCTGGAGCGGGAAGCGCTAGGAGTGGGCAAAGCCGGCAACAAAGGGCGCCCCCAGATGAAGCACGGTCTAAGGGTGCTTAGACTCGGGCCTAACGTCGTCTGGCGTCGGGAGATGCCCTAAGCGAGAAGCCTCTTGACTGGGTACCAGGGATTTTGCAAACTCTTTGCCCAGCAGGAGGCCACAGACTGGTGCAGCCAGGTCGAAGTCTTCTGGGTCGCTACTCCTGGGGACCGTTGATTGACACTCAGCTTGTTCCGGGCCGTTCGGGGCACTGATGGAGTCGTGCTGTTGTCCGCTGTTTCCATCCATCATCTGTCCAGTGCCCTCAGCCAGTCTCGTCCACTAGTGCCTCTGGTGCCTCCAGGCCAGGTATGGCTTTTGGAGCACGGCCACCTTTGCATTGTTGCACCTGGTTTCCCCCCCCAGAGAATGCTTGTCGTCTAAGGCGGCTGATCGAGTCGAAGCGATCCCAAGCGAGGTTCGTGCCAATTTCGCCATCGAAATCTGATTCATGCTCACCTGCGTTTCGGCACTTAGGACGTCCGCGAGGCCTCGAGCAGAGGGCGAGCACTCTTATGGTCAAGGCGTTGACCCATTGTGCCCATTGGCGACTGGTGGGCGTTTCACGGGGCCTGAATGGGGTGACCAAGCACTTCAGCAGCTTCCCCCCTGCCCCGTCAAGCCCTGTCAGTGGACTCGCATGCCTGTCAACCGCCGCTGCTCCTTCCGTCCAGTGCCATGCCACTTCGCTCCTCCATCCCAGGTCATATGTTTATGTTACTATCGTGCAGGCACACCATACCACATACTCCATACCTTTTCCGAGTACTTTGCTTTCTTCACAACTTTGCTTTGCGCTCCATCCTCTCCCATCCCCTGGTTGTTTGTTCTCCATCGTCGCTGCGCTGGGCTGTTTCTTGTTTTGTTCTTTTGCATCGCTTGCTGACTTGCGTTACCTTTGCCTGTTCGCTGCAAAGACGGTCTTCAAGTTCCTCCGTCTGCAAGGAAAAGACAGAAAAACCGGTCGGGAAAAGAATCCAAAATCTCGCGGAAGCGTTGCCAAAAGGCCAAAAGGATTGGGCCTGAACACCGACCAGCTGGAAATCTCACTGATGACCGTCCAATTGGCCGTTTGAGACGGACTTTCCAAGTTTACTGCTTAGGAAAAGCACCCGGCGACGAGAATCTGCACTTGCCACCCACACACCCTTTCATCGACGTCGCCTTGCGTCGCGACTTTGTTGCATTGACCGACCCTGCTCGCGAGAAGCAGCAGGAGGGCGACGAGCAGCAGACCTGATGAACTATTCAAATATGACCACGGCGGCTCTACAAGCTTCGACGGCACCCATCAGCTTGCCTCCGATCAGCAGCATCGATTTCCACACCCAAGTCGCACATAGGCCGGAACCCGAAGTTGTGCAACCTCTACCACCCCCACCGCCAGCACAGCAGCGTGTGCTGCCACCGCTGCCGTATCCTTACGCTGTTCGACCAGCCCCGGCACCTGGCCCGCCGCCGCCAGGACCTCCCGAGTATGTACAGTCACGACCAATCTATCCGGGGATTCCATCGCCGTACCAGCAGATGCCAGGACGGATGCCTCTGCCCTCGACCACGGACCCGAATTTGATCGTTGCACCTCCGCGACACAAAGCCAAGGAGGTGAAGAGACGGACCAAGACAGGATGTCTGACATGCCGAAAGAGGCGCATTAAGGTGAGTCCGTTTCTTTTCTGCAACCATCTGATCACTTCAGTCTTGCCCAAGTTTCGGTTCTGTTCATGTCAACGTCACGTCTTTGCCCACGTTGTCGACACGCACGGGGTGGGCGGGTTTTGGCAGCGAGCGCATGGCATGGCAAGGCCAGCCCCGAAGGCAAGGACCATTTTGGGGGGGGCGGGCTGAGGGCAAGTTTACACGGGCGGGACTCCACTCGGGCTAGTGAAGTGATAGCCGTGGATGGCGCCTAACACCAAATCCATGGAGCTCCCCTGCGGTGCCTGCCCCCCCCCCCCCCAATTGCCCCCAAAGGATGCCCGGCCCTTTTTAGGCTACTACGCCTGGTACTATGCCTCGGGGCTTGGTGATCGACCATGCCATCTCCGCCCGTGTCACAAACCTTCCCTTCTCCATCCCTAACTTAACGGCGCTACACACATTTTTTTCTGTCTAAGCGACTCCATCGCTCAACGCCTCTCGTCGTCTCGAGATTGCTTCCCGTTCTTCAGTCCCCTTTGGGTCACGGCAGCACTTTCCCTCGCGTCCACTTGCGCTCTGCTAGTCTCCTCCAAGCGCAACCATTGATTTCCCTCCTGCTACCGTCACACAACCGCTAACGATTCGATTCGATTGACAGTGCGATGAAGGGCGACCAGAGTGCAGAAATTGCATGAAGAGCAAGCGCACTTGTCAAGGCTACGACCCGGTCTTTCAGACGCAAGGACCACATTCTCTGCACCCTGCGCCGTCGGCCTCGACCAACAATAGCAGCACCAGCAGTAACAATCCTCCTCCACTGCCCCCCACAATCAACCAGCCTAGGAGGTTTACCACAACTCCCATCAGTCCTCCGGTGGCCAATCATCATTCATCCATCGTCTCGAGTTCACCTCGAGATCACTCAGAATATCCTTTCCCACGGCCGCCGGAACAGATATTGCCTCACATTAATCAGCCATATCATATGGACGGTGCGCATCAGCCTGGTCTGGCTCCATACCCACCGCCTGGACGAAGTGAGTGGAGTTTGAGTCGGTGATATCTCTTTCTTGGGACTAACCTGGGAATAGTGCAATAATGACCGACATCGGTTCTCGTCCGGCCACAAGGACTATTGAGTCAATTTGTACAATTGCTGGCACAAAGATTCCTAGTGTACCACCTATTCCACCTGATTCCGTCCCAAATCTCGAGTCTATTCGGAAGGTCTACGACATTGCCTTTGCTCCTGGTCTTGACAAGCTCTTGGAGGCCGACCAGTCAAAATGGTTTGCAAGGGAAGGGTTTCCTCTACTCTGTGCGGATCGGACTCAACTGGGCAACATGTTGGCGTATCTAACTCTGGTTAGTAACCATGCAGACACGCCTACAGAAAATGCGACTTTGGCTAGTCAGGAAGCACGAGTGACCTGGGCATTGCTTGAGCTATGCATCAGACCGGCGCACGACGGTGACGAGGAGGCAGACAGACTCACCCGCCGGTGCCGAGTGTTAGGTGCGATCCTGACTGGTGAACCATTTAGCGGTCCGACTGCATCGATGGCCGATTTTGTCCATCAAGAGGAGACAGAACCAGAACCGAAAGCAAGTGCGCTTGAAAAGCAGCTTGCCAGGAGATCTGAAGAGTTCTGGAAATTGGTTGAAGCGGCTGCCGCAAGTCAGATGGCTGATGGTTCCGGCTTGTCAGCTGCCGCTGTGAGACAATGCCGACCTTATCTTGACGGGATGGAGAGCAGAGACATCATTTACAGCATCATGTTACTGGCGTCAGGGGCTAATGGCAGCCTTACTTCCGAGCGAGAATTGGCTAAGAGATACCTGGAAACTCAGGCAAATGGACGAGCTACGAATCAAGTCTTTGCGACTCTTTCTGGCATGGCGTTGAGGGCGTTTGAGGGCTAATTGTGCCGTTCAATTTCGTTGGAAGCCTGCTTTCTTTGACACCAGGTCGACATCTTTCTTTACGAAAATTTCATTTGTGCCTTTTTTGCTGTGGTGGAGGTCAAGATAAAGAGAATGATGGCACACATACCCTTATGTTCGTCGGGGTGGGACAAACCTGCAAACCCAACATCTACTGTTTTCCCTCGAGCCGCTTGCGGTCTACTATTGTCACTACTACCACTCATTGTGTCACATCGGGACTACACGTACGCTGAGGGCACAGGACCTCTGGCGGGCGCCAATCTGCGGCGTGCCTGGCGAGTAATGGAAGAAATGAAACTGGATAGAGGATATTGTCCCAGACGGAAGCCGGGCATGTGTTGAAATAAGAAATAGCAATGCAGAATGGACAGAAACACCAATCTTCGGCAATGTATGTCGTCACGATCTCTACAGGCATTCCCCGCCGTCTTTGTCATGCACTCGACTTTATGGTCGGCAGCCTCTGCGCAAAAGGTCCTATGGCCTCACGAGATGGTCGAGCGTCTCTTGCTTTCTGCGGAGAGAGGCCAGCGACAGGATTGATGTAGGTGTGGGAGCGAGTCTCGAGACCAATAGTTATCTATCACATATGTACCGACTACATGCATATTACGGTTCTCAATGAACATGAGGCTAAATCAGATGATATCTGGAAACCTGAAGTAGCGGCTGGCGGGCTGGTAGCCTACGAGTAATAAGCGAGGATGGCAGGGATTGGGTGGTACAGTATTACAGACGATCACGCGGGCATCTGCCCCTGTACGGAGAATTCGTATTATTCCTCTCTGCTCGTACGGATAGTTGGCATCAGTGGATAGCGGCCGAGCGAGTCTACCCAAATACTTTGGTATGCTCGAACGCAGAACGCATGGGGGTATGAGTAGGTTACCGGGATGCGTAGTGGTTAGCTGTCCCTGGTGCTCCCGCAAAAGTGCAGCATCCGTGGGCATTCATTTGCATGCCTTTATCAATTTAAAAGAGATTCGCTAGAACCGTCGTGGGCCCGTTAAAAAACGTCTCATGTATCGTCGTGAGTATTCATGCCTTATAATACCCGTCCTTCCAGGCCTCATGTCATTGGGACTCTCTCCAGCCCGCATCATGTTCGATATTCAATTGTTGTCATCGATCAGTGCCCAAGTAAGGCAGCGTGTAGTTCGGCCTTCATCGTTCCTGAATCCTTCGCTGAAACGGCCCCCTCTGCCAGACCGAAACATGAGCAGGTTGAATCGGTCCAATGATATACGGCGTCCTCTTTTGGCAATTAACTGATGGAGAGATAAGGCTCTAAGAGACCCTTGCATCCTTTTCGCCCATTAGTCCCGAGCTTCCTCTTTGGTCTGCCCTGTGAAATCCGTTTTATTGCGAGATCCAATGCCCATTTTGACACATGGCATTTCTTTCAAGCGTAAAGCTGACTGCATCTCGCAGATTGCTAATTTTGGGCTTCAATGACAATTTTTCCATTGCTGACTCGCTCGGTAGCGCTAGATGTAGTTAGCGTTGCCATGTGAAAACCGCCCATCTCGATTTGTGTCGCGTCGTTGCGTCGTGCAGCAACTCGAGGATGTTGAGGTCTTGCGCCTGTAAGCCTGCCGGATCGGGAACAGTGTATATTGTAGGATAATTGCTGTGTGCTGATTTCCTGACACGCAGCCGGCGCGCCATGTTTGCTCCAGCTTCTTAAATGCCATTCAAAGCAATGGCTCGGTCGATTGGCACAGCTCCTCCATAGAGGTAACAAGACATGATGACGCCGGATAGTGGTGGCATCGAGGGCCTCGGGGGGACAGTAATTGCCGTTGAAAAGGCAAAATCGTTTCCAGGTTTCATCAGGACATTATTACCTTCCCCATTTCAATCATTTCCCATCCTTGTGCTTCTTTTCGACACTAACAATCCTCTTGCCGCCCATCTTCTTGATTTCTTCCTCCAATGTCCCCTCCATATGCATTTTGACAATATCGTCGCTCCCCCCTAGACTCTGCGCGTTGATCATGATATTCGGCACAGTCCGTCGACCCGTCAGGGTCGCTAACAGATCTTGCAACTTGCGGCCAAGTGTGGGAGCAGGCGCATCGTCATCTTCATCGGCGCCGTGCGGTTTGGGAACGGGAGTGGTCATAAGGTCGAGCTCCACTACGTAAGGGGCTGGAGTGATGGTATAGGTCTCCAGTAGGAGGGATTTGGCGCGTTTCGAATAGGGACAGTAGGATTTGGAGAATATGATAACTGGTTCGCAAAGATCATTAGCCAGGCAAGATGATGCGTGATCAAGTAAACGTGGGGTTTCCACATACTCGGACTCTTCTTCAAAATGCTTTGCAACTCTTGCCGTGCCATATCCTCTCCGTCATCCTTTGCCTTTTCGACTTTGTTCCCATTGTATGCGGTTTCCTCACCCTTTCCATCCGCTGCGACATCCGTGGCATGCGTAGCCTTGGCTGTGTCGACGGGGTACTTGGGCTTCTCTTTCGGCATGGTCTTCCTCCCACCTATACTAACCTCGTCGTCGTCAAAACTGATCGTTGAAGTATAGGGATGATTGCCGTGAACGGGCGCCGTGTCAAAGATCATTTGATCTTCATCTCGTTGTAGTCTTTCCTTCTGCCTGTCCAGAATCATCTGCAACTCGTGATTGGTTTGCGCAGTCAACTCTTTGTCGGATAAGGCACCTCGCAAGATGCCTCGACGGCGCGACAACGAGGCTTCGGTAGTTTTGCGGAAGTCTGTGTTCGAACCCGAGCCAGAGAAGAAGAGGAAGTAGATGAAGAGAAGGCCAAGGGTGAGGCCCACGGCCTGGCTGCGCCGCATGCCCGACATGTTGAGTATCGTGTTCGCCGGGTCGTTTCGGTGCTGGGGAAATTTGTGCACAGGGCCACGCGATGAATATGTGAAGGATTTCTGGTATCCCCTCAATCACCAATTAGTATGAGCAACCTACTTCCCTATGCAGCTGGCGTAGAGCGCGCTGACTCTCGGATTCCTTGTATTGGGCCAGATACATACACCAGCAAGCAGAACGGAGAGGCAAGCTGGAAAGGACAAAATGATGGGCGACAAGGAGCGTTTGTACCACGCGATCAGAAATGGATGAACCGTTCGGAGAATTGATAGGGAAATGAGGTCAATACAGGTACCACTCGGAGGTCGGGGAGGGCATGGGAGGGGGATCGACTAAGCACCAAAGGGATTAGCCAGGAACAGGCACACCTGTTCAGCGCACCCAGGCGTCCAGGGCGTCCTAGCCTCAGAGGCGCGAGGAGGCAATCTACGAGGTAAAAAGTGTCAGGAGGACATCATGGGTGCCACGAGAGAAGTAAGTGCACACTTGGGCTAATCCAGGAGAGAGACTCCTCGGAGAGTGAAAGGCTTCGCAGGCAGCGAACAGGGGCATCCAAGGGCCCCTCCGAACAGTTGGGGGCGGGCAATTTCAAGCACCGTACCCCACAGAATCAGGAAACCCCCTTGGTGCCCATAATTGTCCCCTCTGGGCGCATCGGCCTGTCTGGCCACGAGGCCCGGGAGACTGCCTGCTAACTTAATGGGATCAACCACCAGCAGAAAGCGGCAAGCCCACCACTGCGAAAAGCAATCTCCCCTAAGTGAAAAGGCATTTCTCATTTCCGGAAAGCGTCATCTCGTCAAGTTTCTATGACACATCCTTTCAATAATGTCCGTCGACTATGATCCCTATAGTATTACTCAGTCGTGGTGAATGGATCAGAAAAAAGAAAAGGGGCTGCTGGCCCAAGGAGGAACACTGTCGTGGTCGCGTGTCAAGTTCACGTCGCGTCAGCAATATCAAACCTCACGCCTTATCACGTCCTCTTTGGAAATGCTTACATGGTTGTACATCGTACCGAAGGCTGTACGGAGAACCAGTTGTGTAGCACGAGGCGTCTCCTTTCCCCCTCAGCTAGTCGTTACATATTCTTAAGCTGCGCCAACCTTGCAAGGCTCTTTTCCAAACGCCGCGCTTTGACATGGTATCCAAGAAAATCATCATAGAGGCCAGGTAACATAAGAGAGGGACCAACTTCTCCTATCTATTTTCATCTCATTTCGTGTCTCATTCTTCATGCCATCAATCCTCCTAACACCACTTTCTGCACGCCTATCATCTCTCTTTTGGCCGCTTCCCGAGAAGCTTGCTCAAACTCCCGTATGATCGAGGCGACGATCACTTTTCGTATTCGCCCGTCGACTTTGGCGAATAGCTCGCTGATAACGTTTGTACAAGCCGCCGGACCTGTCAGAATCTGTAGCAACCGCTGATAAGTGTCAATCAGCGCGTCGCACAAGGTTGCAAACACGGTGAAAAAGTCCGGCGTGAACGGGAGAGGCGGAGTTTGAAGATGGGTGTATGGTCCCTCATTGGGTAACAGTGTTGAGTTCGGCGCATCGAATGGTGCTGGAGGAGGAAATGCTGATGCGCTGGGAAAGTTGACCGCTCCCATGGGAGCCAAAGGCGAAGAATTCACTAGCGTGGTTGTCGATGAGGCAAAAGTAACTCCACTGGCTGTAGTATCTATCGAGGGTTGTGAGCCATGATGCCCGCCTTCCGGCACTGATGAGGGCGGCGAAGTAGTCGGAAGCATGGGGAGGCCAATGTCAGTGACCGGTCCGCTTGATTTCCGAGGTCTGGACGTCGTAGTGGCCCTCTTGAACATTTGAGGGATGCGTGCCCGACTCAATGAACTTGCCGAACTGCCATCAGGGGGATGTAGTTGTTGGAAGGATTCGAATTCGGTGAAAAGCGTGTTCAAATTCTTCAAATAGTCTTGTGCGACAGCTGTGCTGTTCGCAGCGTTGGTTTGAGTCTGCGGCTGAGGGGGGTGAAAGTCTAGAATCGTTGGCAGAGACATGCCTAAGAGCATGAAATTAACTGCTCGTCGCGAAAGTCGGTTGGACGTATAGGACGGTAGTTTTGTGATATCTGCCTCATGGAATTGGACTGTATTGAACCAAAAAGTCCTGCCCTCGTGCGCCTTTCGGAGGTACTCCAACGTTCCTATCCTCTTGTGTGTCAATTCTTGTATCAGCGCGTAAGAGGCAAAATTGTTGGCCTGGTTTGCTCCTGCCGCGACCGAGTTGTTAAGGAGCAGCCCATTGAGCGCCAACGCCGAGGGCACATCCACCTCTCGCGACGTGTTTTCTTTGCCTTTCGTTGCGTGCGTGCTTGCGGTATCATCTCCGACGCTGACATTGCTGGAGACTTTGTGCAGCGGCGCGCGATTCACGCCCGAGGGGTTGTAGACTGGAGCAATACTCCCAACCGGAAGGGCTAGCATATTGTTGTCAGATGTAGCGTGGTTGATCACGTCACTGTTGGTTCGGGCCACGAGATCGGGTTTGATGGTATTGAAGGTGACGGGCGCAGGAGGGGCAGTGGCCGTTCGAGTGTAGGCTGGTCGGGGACGAGGGCGAGGTGGTGTTGAGCCGGCCGCAGAGAGGGTACCGTCGACGGAGCCGTTAGATCCTAGAGGTTTGTGTCTGCGCGAAGGGGATCTGGTGATCTTGGACAGAAAGCCCGCCGCTCCTCCTGTCGATGCAGCTCCTCCTCCTCCTGCTGAATTGGTTGAGCTGATTGAACCATCGCGTGAGGATTGAGACCGAGGCTGACTCTGACTCTGCGTGCTTGGCTCAGTCATACTATTGCTCCTAGTTGTTTCTGCCTCGTACCACCGGACCAGGCGATCGAGATTGCCGAATCAGATTGGAGGCCCAGGCAGCCCAGGTCAATAGTGTGCGCCGGCGAATTGTGCTACCATGTAGAAAAGGGAGCGGAGCGTTGAAATGGTACCTGCAGATGGTGTGTAATAGCTCACTAAGGGGCGCAGGTGATGAGTTGTGGGGAGAACCTCACTAGGGGCGCAGTGTCTGCCACTCAGACTGCGCCATCTGTTCAGGGGCCACCATCACCTTGCACCACCACCTCCCCCATGTGTCTGCCCTCGTATCTTTGTTCCACATCAACAATGGCCTCAGAATATGCTTGACACTGCATGCACAATCCTCAAGCCCGACTTCCATCCCTACTGTAACTGAGCTGTCGACCAGGAAATGGACGTCGAGGTCCCTCAGCCTGGCCAATGGCCTGTTGATCCTCAGGAGGACCAGGAAAT
Source organism: Cladophialophora bantiana CBS 173.52 (assembly GCF_000835475.1). Lineage (NCBI taxonomy): Eukaryota > Fungi > Ascomycota > Eurotiomycetes > Chaetothyriales > Herpotrichiellaceae > Cladophialophora > Cladophialophora bantiana. The sequence goes on from NW_015971579.1 coordinate 618,346, forward strand.
CCAGAAACATCGCATTTGGGTTGATGGTTGCTTCGACTTCACTCACCACGGTAGGTCTCCGCCATGAACCAAAGGTAAGCCTGTCTAATCCATTCAGGTCATGCTGGCGCACTGAGACAGGCCCGTCTACTAGGCACAGAGCTCTACATTGGACTACACTCCGACGAAGAAATCTTGAAGAACAAAGGGCCAACGGTTATGACTTTGGATGAGCGGTGTGTACTTCCTCTTAGAATCATTTCGCAAACATCTAAACTGAGTTGTAACCAAGAATCGCTGCCTGCGACGCTTGCCGATGGACAACCAAAGTCATCCCCCGTGCTCCTTATGTGACAGCCTTGCCTTGGATTTCCCATTATGGGTGCTGGTATGTCGCCCATGGCGATGACATCACCTCTGATGCTGGCGGCGAAGACTGTTACCGTTTCGTCAAGGCGGCTGGCCGCTTCCTCGTCTTCAAGAGGACTCCCGGCATATCTACCACCGACTTGGTCGGCAGAATGCTACTGTGTACCAAGACACATTTCATCAGGTCCCTAACGGACGAGCTTCAGGGTAAGATCGACGGCGTGGTTGATCCAACAAAAGCCGCCGCTGGCGCCGAGATGTTTGAGAGAATCAGAGACTATGCCACAGATGAGACAGCTTCACAACCCGGCGCTGAAGTATGGACTTGGGCCAGTACTCAATTGAACAAGCTAGAAGATGCCGACGCTGGGGTGTTTGAGAAACTTGTGCCTGGGAAGGCTCCAAACCCCGGTCAACGCGTAGTGTATGTGGACGGCGGCTTCGATCTCTTCTCCTCGGGCCAAATCGAGTTCCTAAAACGGGTCAATGAAGCCGAGAACTATGAGGCTTACGTGGTGGCCGGTGTTCACAACGACGATGTAATAAACCATTGGAAAGGCCTCAACTATCCCATCATGAATATCTTTGAGCGCGGGCTTTGTGTACTGCAATGCCGCTACATCCACGCTGTGGTTTTTGGAGCTCCATTCTCCCCCTCAAGAGCATATCTGGGAGCGATACCGGTGGGGAAGATTGCTGCGGTGTATCACGGTCCGACCACGTTCATGCCCTCGTCATTCGACCCATACATTGACGCGAAGGGAATGGGAATATTCCGTCAAATTGAAAATCACCCTTACTCTCATGTAAATGCCGGCGAGATCGTGGGACGCATCCTGAAGGGCAGGCAGGCATTTGAGGAGCGCCAGAGAAGGAAGGGCGAAAAAGCTGTCGGAGAAGAAGCTGTCCGGCAACGAGAGATTCTCGAACAACAACAAGCAGCTACCGAGGCGGAAAGGCGAGCTGCCATGGAATGACACGATGAAGGTCTCTTTAGTTCTTCGTCATGCGCCCTGAAAGGCCGAGAAGACTATATACATTTGCACTTTTGAACTGTAATAGAATCTAGACAAAGCTTCGGCACGGATAGCTGCAAGTACTGTTAGCAAGATAGCATGTCTTACAAGAGGAAAAGCATACCCATCTCCATAACTCGTCGGCCCGACCTCATACTTGACTTCCTTCTTGTACCCGTGCGTCACCGGCATAGGGGGTAGCCCATTCTCTCCCAACACGGCCGCGGCCTTCTCATGGTCGAAATATGGTGCCAATCCCTTCTCTCCTTCGTGCTTCACAGCCACCAGTTGCTTGCTGCCTTCCTCACCAGCCAACAGCTTCGGACTCGGATTCGCCGCACTTCCCACTGTTAACAGCCCCACCACATCGCCTTGTGTGACCGTGCTCAGCCTTGGATACGCCCGTCGGACATCTCTCTTCCAATACGGATTATCTGCGATGTCGGCGGCGGGAGTGGTGACGGCGTCGTCGTAGGACTTGGGATCGAGACCCCCGGGGGTCGGGTTGCGGAACTGTTTTACAGGAACACCGTTGCTGCGGTTCGGGTCAACAGAAAGCAATCTGCGGACGGTCTCCCAGATGCCGGTGCTTTGTTGTGTATATTTCTGAGGGAGTGTAAGTCCTGCAGTACAGCATTGGGATTACGGAGGTACCTTTCCAACGGCGACAACATCTTTGATGGGTTTCGCGGCCATTTTGGCCGTGGTCAAGGTAGACGACCTATCTCCTCCCGATCGCCTTGAAGTAGCGCACGGTGGCCTCACAGTATGGAGCGAGAAAGGCAGGGAGCTTGAATTCAACCCAGGAGTATTGAGGATGGTGGGTTGCTGGAAGGCCTTCTTGAGATGTCGAGCTATCGTCTGAAGTGCAAATATCAAGGTCTACCGTATTGCTTGGCGCGGGTGGAGCACTACACCATGAAATAATACTTGGTACACTTTTGAACTCAACCACAAGTCGAATTCCTGGACTCTCCTCGAACAATCCACCCGTCGTCCCCTGGCGGATTATAGCTTGATCTAGAGCTGATAGCCCAATACCCGTCAGGCTACTCCCTATTGCATACTCTGCTCTACCAGAGATAGACCGGCCAATGGATAGTCGACGACAAATCTCTCACCCGCTGAGAAGTGCGTCAGGAATTTCGTCGAGCTCGCCCGAGAAAATCACCATGGTCTGACATGGAGTTTCCCCCTCGCCGCAGTTTAGGCTGCTTTTACTTGCAATGGAGAATACCATAACCCTAAGGCCTGGTTAACTGTCTCGATCCCGGAGGGCACCTCTATCGGACCAGCACTCACCTCTGCTTATTCAGTGCCCTGATGCTCCATCGGGTGCAACATGTTTCTTGTGTCTGACAGCATCTCATTATTACTCGAGATGGCTCGTCCTTTCCATCCCTTATCTGTCCCATATGACGCGTCTAGGGTAAGAGGTCGGTTTTCTCCCTTATTCTCCCTTCTTTACAAGGACAAGATCGGACTCAGATTCCCTGGCACAGTTGATAAGAGGACGCACTGTCCACTCCTCTCAGCCTCTTCTTGGTTGCTTCTTTTTGTTGAGTCAAAATAGAAAGAAAGAAAACTGGGCTTGAAGAGGAAACGGCTTTGTCCGAAGTGAGTAGCTTGCTCGAGTTACATTTGAGGGACCGAGCTTGTATTGATATTCGACATGTCGTCGAAACCAAAGATACTCCTTCTCGGGCAGATTGACCAGTTAGCAAACCAAGTCTCTTCTTTTTTGGTCCTGTCCTAACCATACCCACAAACAGTGCTCAAGGAACATGGCAATCCCTCAGCTCTCTTGCCGACCTGATAGTCCCGACCGCCTCCAATCGCGACGAGTTCATCAAAGATTGCCGATCTGGTAAGCTCGACGGCGTGGTCGCCGCATATCGCACTTTCCAATCAACAAGCATAACTGGTCTTTTTGACGCAGAGCTCTGCAATGCTCTTCCGAAATCATGGAGATACCTCGCTCACTGTGGCGCTGGGTACGACCAGATCGACCCCGAAGCCTGTTCTGCACGGGATCCCCCACTTTTGATTTCCAATGTTCCAACGGCAGTTGATGATGCCACAGCAGACACGGCGATCTTCCTCATGTTGGGAGCTCTGCGAAACTTCAACACCAGCATGACTGCATTGCGAAGAGGTCATTGGCGTGGCATTCCACCCCCGTCATTAGGCCACGATCCCCAGGACAAAGTACTTGGAATCCTAGGCATGGGCGGTATCGGGCGAAACATGAAGAAAAAGGCCGAGGCGTTTGGCATGACGGTCATCTATCATAACCGACGACAACTTGATCCTTCGTTAGCCGATGGCGCGGAGTATGTTTCCTTCGAAGAATTACTGAAGCGAAGTGACGTTCTGAGTCTGAATCTCCCACTGAACCCGAAAACTCGCCACACGGTTTCCACCGAGCAATTCAAATTGATGAAACCGAGCGCGATAATCGTGAACACCGCACGCGGAGCGGTGATTGACGAAGCCGCGCTAGTGGACGCCCTAGATAAAGGGCTCATCGCGGGCGCCGGTCTAGACGTGTATGAAGAAGAACCCCGAATTCACCCGGGCCTGGTGGGAAATGAAAAGGTCATGCTATTGCCGCATATGGGTACGTGGACGAGCGAGACGCTGAAAAAGATGGAGGAGTGGGCGATTGCGAATGTGAGACTCGCGCTGGAGAGGGGCGAGTTGATGAGTCCTATCTTTGAGCAGAAGGATATGCGGAGGTAGTCTCGGGCAACGAGTGCTCTTTGCTTATTGGTATATAGTCTTTTTCTTTCTCAATTTGGGAAGCGCATAGAGAGAGGGGGAAAAGGGTGGGGGAGAGTTTCAGGTCAGAAAGCAACCCGGAGTGCGTCCTCCAAGGAATCACCCAGTGTGATACCTACACGTAGATATATGTCCGACGCAACGAAGATTTGTCCTGTAACGATAAACCTGCCCTGCCTCCCGCACAGAGACAACCGCGCAATTTAGCGACGGGAACTGCTACGCATATCTATTCTAACAATGACTACGTAGTCTACATATTGGAAGTAAAGGGTCGCAGAGAATGGTGCGTCACCGGTATCTTTGAGGAACAGGCTGGCTACGCACAACTTCTAGCTGAAACCCCTAGTAGTGGTAGAGACATGACCACTATGATACCGTCCTTTGAAGAATCGACTTGACACTACGCCCCTAGAAGGCACGTGTGCCGAGAGCGATGAGGGAGTCTCTTTCGCAATGACTTGGACACAATATGCCTGGTGCTAACGTCAGGGTCGATATTTATCCAGCCTGTTGTATACCTAATTGACCTAACCTGTGCCCGTGCCGCTCTTGCATGTAATCCGTCTCGGGGTATCGTGTCGTAGATAACTCAGGTTTTCCCCATGCCAAAGAACGCCTTCGCTATGCAGAATGCATCCCAAATTGCCTTGAAGAGAAAAGAAAACCCTCTAACTATCGACTCCGACATCCTCAAAGACATCATCTTCATCGTCCTCCACACCTGACTTCGTATCCATGTCCGAATCCTCGACTTTTGGCGCGACCTCCACGCCCGTGGGGTTTTGTAGGAGGGTGTCCTGCTGCTTGAATTCCTGCTTCAACTCCCATTTGCCATTGAAGTCGCCGGATTTCCACATGAATGCGATCTCTGAGAGTGTTTCGCGGAGATACGCCTCGGGTTGGTTGACTTTGGCTTTGAGGTCGCGGAGACCCCAGATGCGATGTTGGCGGAACAGGTCCAGAAGCTTGTCGATGAGGACGTGCTTGTCCACACGCGCCGCTCGGGTTTCCTTTTGGGCGTGCTTCTTGGCTTGGACGGTCTATTGTCAAAGGTTAGTCGTGTTCATATGCAACAAAAATTCGAAAATGGAGCTCGTTGGTGGTCTAACTTACCTTCAACATAGCTTGTCTTTCACTCATCGTCATAAATGATCTGCTAACCTTCTCTGGGTCGTAGTCGCCGGTCGCAAAGATGGCTTGTTCTCGTTCGGGGACCTTGAGGAGCTCCGCCGCCTGCTTGTTCTCGAGCACAAAGTATTCATCGTTCTTGACGGGTACGGCCTCGAACTCTCTCGCAACTGCGCCTGTGATGGCTGTTTGTTTCGGTATAGGTCGTCGCGTGTATGGAACGTAACGACCTTTCTCTTTATTTTCTTTCTTCTTTTGCTCGCGCTTGTGTCTTTCGTAGAGAAATGAGCGGCCTTGTCCGGGATTGCCCTCCTCATCAATGTCATCCCATGCGAATATGCGGGGCTTATAACCCGGTAGGTCTTTCTCGGAGAAGATTAACGCCTGACCGGGTCTTCGTGACCGCAGTTTCTCGGGTAGAGGGGTGAAGAGGTTGTACTCTTTAGGTTCGTTTTCGAAAGCTGGCAGTGAGTACAACAGTAAGCTGACCTGTCGCCGACCTCGTTAGCCATCTCCCGCCTTTAGAGAACATCTGTTGTAGGTTCTGAAGGGGCAAGCGCACCCTTGATGGATTCGACTCTGGGCCTTCTACCCTAATTTTGCCAATCTCGATTTCGTCGTCGTCTTGTAGCTTTGACAGTGTCTCCCATAGTGTTCGTGGAATGTGACTGAGCCATAGTTGTTGCTGTGCCTGTGAAAAGTCGAGGTCTCCTGCGTCCTCGTAAATGTCATCATCCTCGTCAACATAAGGTGACGGCGTGTCGTCCATGGGTTCCAGCTTAACATTTTCGTCAGGTGCCGGTTCTAGCTTGACCCTAGGTATCCCTGCTCCCTGAAGAGTTGCCATGTTTGAGGTAACAGGTGGCGAAGACTGGGTAAAATGGGTAGGACGAGGGTGGTAAATGAAGCTTGGAGGTTCTCTATTGCGGGCGGGAGTTTGGGGTTCAACCGCTCGCCGCCTTGCCGCCCCCAGAGAAACAATGTGTTCGGACTAGTGCTTAACTATCAGCCAATCACAGCTAGAGTTTTCCAGCCTTGCTATCCAGAGCCTTACTGTAGTTGTACTCGGTACTCCAGACTTGCGTGCCCAACTAGGTCTTCATGGTATAACGTAGTTCATCCCGCCCTTCATCAAACATTATTTCAAACGTTCTTTTTGCCCCCTAGCCCATCAACAGTGGCAGTGTTACAGTGCTGTGGCCTCGTGACTGTGCCGTCCTGATTGTCATATTCGATTTCTCCCTTGGTGTGTCGTCACATATTCAACTATTTAATTCCTCCCTTTATCAGTGCTCCCTAGCAGTCCGCTGAGGACACCATTCCACACCCTAGCTTCTTGCAGCAGATCCAGGCATCAATAATCCCAAGGCGAGTGAACGATCCATTGTCAGCGCCACCAAAGCTTGAGCGGCAACGCTCCACAAGGCGAACTTGACCGCAGCAAATAGAAACGAATGCCTGGACGTTCCAAAACCTTCTCTTATGTGCCATTTGCGGAGCGCTACAGAATATTGAAAGATTATCATCAAACTCTCGGAGGGCCGGGAGTATCGTATAGACGGCAAGGAAACGCGAACGACAGGGGCAACGAGACTGGTCTCCTGCACTGTAATGGTGTCAGTTGCTGGCTGAGCGGATTTGGGGTGCAATATCTTACAGGGGATAATATCGTCTTTGTTTGTGGCCTCCGAGGCTAGACTGATTTCTTCATTTGGATTTTCGGCCATCTTTTTCTTTAAATACACGAAGCTCAACGAAGCGATGTTTTGATTGCACCCTTGAAAAACGCCGATGCCGGAGGCAAACAACACCAGCCTGTCGCACCCTTGCGTGGCAAGCAGGAGATGGAAAAGGTAGCGTCTCAGAAGAGGCTCGACTTGCGATCGTCTGGTCATGAATTCTTGTCCATGTCAAAACAACATCAAAGGCTGTCGTCGGAAGCCATCACCAATATGAGAAATAGCAAGGTCAACTGCTCCTTTTTGAGTAGCTGTGAGATGTTCCGATCGCTGTAGCATCTTTAGGGGAAGCACCAGCTGCATCGCCGCAATCACGTTGATTTCTTGAAATCCCTTTTTGGGATGCTGGCCGGATACTGATGAATGGAAGTCTCCGGTGGGAGTCACATCGCCTAAGGCGTATGCTGTCAGACCTATGAGCTCCGACGCGGTCAGTTGAATGATAGCTCGATATTTGGAAATCTGAAGATTGCTGGCAGAAGAGGGAGTCTCCTGGTCCTTTGGAAAAGGCCTGCCGCGAAGCTTCAGAAGCTCGATCATAGCCTCATACAGCTTATACCGCGCAGCAAGGAATCGCAACCAATATAAGAAAATCCAGAAACTGTAGAAGTGATAGAGAGCGTGAGATGGATACAGAGCCCACATAGTGCCGGCTGTCGTAGCTCTTACTCTCATCATATCCCAACCCGGTTCATCTTTGCTCCAGTCTGCCATGCTTTCGTCCAATGTTTCGCCATACTTTAACAACACGTCCGCCGCGGTGTTAGTAAGGGCTAGCTGAGCAGGACTTCGACTGAGAAATCGCTTGATTTTCTCTAGAAGTCGAGCAACCCGGTGGAAGTAGGCAGTGGCTTTGTTCGCTGTTTGAGACGGTACGAACTCGTGCTCGTCTTGGTAGACGTCGATTTCGAGATTGTCAAAGTCCTTCGAGGTAACGGAGTTCAATATGAAGAGTCTCATTTGCTAACGGTTGTCAGTGGAACACGGAATATAGGGACGTGGATAACGCACAATTGCGGCTTTGAAAAGACGGAATATTCTCTCTCCGCGCGCAGTAGTGAATTGCGACAATCCTCGGAGGCGTAACAAATTCATGGCCCCCCTGACATGCAAGAGATGTGACTGCCACTCTTCCTCCAATGTTCGCGATTCCGGAGTTGTTCGCCCGTGCATCAACACAACGCTGATCATCTACGTAGGCTTTAGTCGAGTCACTAGAATATCCTCTGCCACATTTACCTCGTAGAGTCCAAGGAGCCAGACAGCAAGCACTGTCTCATCTTGAATGCTCGCAACTGTGTCGCGGATAGTCGCGTTGGTCAAACTCAGCGCATGGCCATACTCTCGACCAGTCTGAAGCCTCACATCCTTTCCACTGTATCTGTCGGCAAGGGTCATTCGGGATACTGCCATTGCAGCCTTGTGGATGCAGGTGCGGGGATCAGCATCCTGGAGCATTCCCGGTAAAAAGTCGAGCACTGGAAATGAATAGAGTCGGCCTGCTTGGAAGCAGAATAAATTGAGAAAAAAGCACAACGACTGGTGTTGAATGTCGTAGCGCAAGGGAGGAGATATGGAGCGTTGACTTGGCGCCAATTTCTGCAGGACTAATTTACTTGTGTCGTCCTCGGTCTTGACTCTACTGGCTGGAAATTTGTCTGCGGTATGAGCGACCAAAGAAAGCGGGTTCTCCTCCGCGACGGAAGGGCGGATTGGGAATATGAATGGACCACGAGTCTGATCTTCTGGACCGAGATCCGAAGGTTCACCCTTCGGGGGTTCTCGAATCTGTAGTTGGACTTGGTATGGGTATCCTGGGCACGGTTTGCGTAATTGAGCGCATTTGTTGCATCCTGGTCTCCCTTCATCGCACTTATACATAATCAGTCAGAATTCAGGTATTCGAGGAAAAAATCCTTGCCTTAACCTTCCGCTTCTTACAGCGAGCACACCCTGTACTTGATCTGCCAGTATTACCCATAGCATCCAATAGGCATGAGCGGTAGTAGAAATGAAAGAGACCTGTGGAGCAAACGTCGGGTCAGAAAAGGAATGACGGACAGCACTTCAGGGCAGTTGAAAGTTTTGGATGCGTCTCGCGATCGAGGGAATTGCCATCGACGTACGGCCGTTTTCCCCCAAGGGTCATACTTCTACTCGTTGAGGTCTCCTAGGAGTTGCAAGCGGCCCCAAAAACCTTGTGTCTAGCGAGCGATGTGACCGAGCCCGCTCGACGCTGTTTGGACCAGTCCCCTCTCGACTTTTTGCTCAAGTCGGTGGTCGGCGGAATAAAAAGCAAGGCCACATGAGAGTTAGATGCAAAGCCTCCATGAAGGACGGGAGTACAAGCAAACAAAGTTTGATCAAAGCTGCTAGGCCAGGGAACAAGGCATCGGTTCAACCCAGCTGAGGTCAGGAAATCGGGCAACCAGCAGTGAGAGAAGGAGGGGATACTCCTGACAAACCTGGATTGACCAACTGTGACCAAACCTCTTCTGGCCAAAAGCGCTGACCATGGCGGAGGCTTTGTCCCGAAGCTTGGCAGTCATTTGAGCATCTCTGACTCCAATCTCGACTGGCACCCAGGGTTGAAACAGAGATGCCGTGACAACTAGCGGAGAAAAGGAAAGGTCGATGGACGGTATTTGGAGCGGGGATTCACCAGGGGTTTCACAGGAGCGAGTCAGCCTTGCGCAAGAGTCATGAGAAGAGTTGCCGACTCATACAAGGCACCACCGGAGGGGCCGACCAGAACCAAAATACTCTGTACTGATTCCTAATAGTCCAGAAAGTCGTGATTGGGTAGAAAGTGTGAATGTAACAAGTAGGTCGTGAAAGACAAAAGGCCCTGAGTCTGCCGCCTGTTCTAAGGATAGCTGAAGGCGTCGACGAACTGGATGTGCGATGGCGGTCGACCGTTGTCTTTTAGAGTTGCTTGTTTCCTCTTGATGTGCCTCAGCCTCAACCGGGGCACGGCCGTCGAGGCTTCTGATTGGACCTCGTCTGACCTTCCATATTCGAAGGGCCTTGACCTCGCCTACACCTTCTGCGATGCGAATAGCCCGCCTGTGCACACCCATGCAAACACCACTACCTGCGCCCCCCGGACATCTACCTTTGTTTCTTCTTGACTAATGTGTGGTTTGAAACTAGGCTGACTTTGTGGGAATGTGCTGTTGCTGTTAGGAGGCATAAGTCCGCACGGAGAGGCATGGCCTCCAGGTTGGTGTTGGTCATTGGCGACCTCTTCATCCCGGATCGAGCGCCGGTAAGCATTCGTCTTGTGTAGTCCTTTCACTGTACAGAAAACTTACGTTGAGACATAGGAGATTCCTCAAAAGGTCTGTCGTCACCTACCTATTTGCTAGCTGCGGCTTCCAATCTAACGTTTTGTGACGCAGTTCCGCAAACTCCTTGCTCCGGGAAAGATTGGACAGGTTGTGTGCCTAGGCAATATAACAGATAAAGAGACGTATGACTTTCTGCGACAGACAGCTCCAGACCTACACATTGTGAAAGGCGATTTCGACACCGAAGCATCCAGCTTAGCTTTATCAAAAGTGGTGCAACATGGAGGACTTCGAATTGGGTTCACGCATGGCCATACCGTCATTCCCCAGGGAGACGCAGATGCCCTGCTGATAGCTGCACGCCAAATGGATGTTGATATCTTGTTGTGGGGTGGTACGCACAAGTTCGAGGCATACGAGCTAGAGGGTAAATTCTTCGTCAATCCGGGTAGCGCCACAGGCGCATTCAGCACAAGCTGGCTGGCCATCGACGAAGAGCCAATTCCCAGTTTCTGCTTGATGGATGTACGTCGTGGGTGGATAACCCTCCCCATATGCTTCTACTGACCGACTTTAGATCCAAGGAGATGTCCTAGTATTGTACGTCTACCAACTGCGAAAGGATGAGAGTGGAAATGAAAATGTTGCTGTGGAGAAGGTTTCTTTCAGAAAGCCAGCCCCGATCGAGGCATGAACGCCACCACACGCCGAATTGAATGTAGTATTTCGTCTGGTGACTGATAGACGGTGACATCACCGAGCACAGCAATGGTCGAAAGGGCGGGTGCCTACCACTCATCACTACCCGAACTGCAAAAGCCAGCTCGATCTTCAGAATCCGCTTTCACCGAAGAGTTCGATCGGTCTACCAGCCGCCAAAACCCGCAATGGCCGAAGACAGGTTTTTCGCCGTCGCTGTCCAGAATGAGAAGGCTTTGGTCAATCGATTCGAGCATTGGTGGATTTGAGGTTTGGGTCTAAGAGCAGCCGGTTTGGTGGCCATAATTCATGATTCTCTTATGGATATTCGATTCTGGGTTATGTTCATTACATGCCCGGCTACTGCTGACAACAAAACAATACTCCAGTCCGGTCAGCTCATGAATTCAAGTTCGCAAAGATATTGCAACTTCGACAGTCTTGATCCACCTGATCCGTGCCTCGGGGAGATCCTCGGCCTCATACATTGGTCTTTTTCGCTTCTTCCTCTTCCGTCGGCTTGGCTTTGACAACGTGCCGTCCATGTTGACATCCTTTCCAGTGTGCTCTCTGCATATTCCTTGTGCCGCTTCATCCATCGTAGACCGGCTCTTTTTCTCACCGGAACTCATTGTATTCACATCAACACCTCCCAACAACTCCAGGGTTGTATCACCGCATTGCAACTTTGAAGACTCTTCCTCTTCGTGCCCTCCTCCATTCTCGTTCTCGCTTTTCTCACCGCGACTGTCGTTGTCATCCTCGTCCTTCTCCTCCAAGTCGAGCTGTAGAATGTCGTCCACGGTACTGACACTCCCAGCCCTCACCTCTACCTGACAAAGCAGGTCGTTCTCCTTATTTCGAAACCACTCGCCCACCCGTAACGCCTGTGCCATTGCCCGCCCACTTGCCTTGACTAACACCTCCTCTTTGTCCCTTGCCAATGCGTCATTCGCCAGCTCAACTGCCTTAGCCGGTGCTCCACGCCCATGCTTTTTCGTCACACTGCCCGCCCCAGCGGCATTCTGAAGTGTGCGCCTTTCGATTTGCACCAGGTATTTCTTGACGCGTTTGACAGCCGCGACCACGGGCGTGCGAGATGAGACGTAGACCACCTTCGGAGCCCCATTTGCGCCCCCCGAGGTGCGCGCATCTGCGATGGGCGCGTGATTCAACGGCCGACGTTGAATGGTTGCATTCGGGGGCAGGCGACGGAGATTTTGATTGCGCTTCTCGTGTTTGAGGGCCTTGAGTTCTGAAGTGATGGAGAACGGCAGTGGTGCAGAAGAAGAAGAGGAGGAGGAGGAGGAGGAGGAGGACATTGCCACCAGCAGCGCGCAAGACTTGGCCAGCTGGTGGGGGGCGCTGACTCGGTTGTACGAGAAGACAGAAATGTCGTGCGTAGGGACCGCGAATACGTAATGATCGAGAGCGCAGAAATCGACGGGCCTGTCACATTGTACTCCGTAGTGTGGTCTGGTGCGTATGCATTCGGTACGAACAGGTAAACAAGAAGTTTTGTTCCTCTAGACGAATTCATAGGTATGTGACGAATTTGGGCTAGTGGATTTGCGTCCGAATGGCATTAGTGAGAGGCCCGCCCACCAACGCAAGTGTTTGTGAAATGAGACGTAAAAGTCTACTTGTTAGGTAAGTATTGGAACTAATAGCTATGTACCTAGTATCAACATGGCCATGCTCCATACATTATTACAAAAGCGCCAACTCCCTGATTGGACCCATCACCAAGCATATGCTCCTGGTTCCCGTATCAGTGGGCACAAGTGTGTTTTGCGTATGCACCGAAGTTGAGCGGCCCGGTCACGCCTTGCATTTGCCAATCCCAACCACGTCGCTACCTCTGTCACTGTTCTCCTTGGTAAACGTCCAGAGACTCATGGCCTTTGGCTCGGCGAATTGCAACTTCAACGGCAGCGGGGTCTGTCGTCTGGGACACAACTCAGTGCCGATTTCAGCATGACCGGTCAATTAGACCAGAAGCACCGGAGGAAAGAACTTCAATCCACCCAGATGCCATTTGCGATTGCTGCGGATTTTCACTGTTGAGACTTCTCTTTTGTAAGACTCTATAGGCCTTGTTTTATCCACTTGTTATCTTGCACTGAACCTCCGACAGGATGGAGTGTGCCATTGGCCGTTTCCGGAACAAATGTGGACATCATTAGAATCGAGGAGAGTCCATTGAGCTGTCACCTAAGGTTGTGCTTACGACGTCGAAAGTTTGTGCAATATTGCACATTCCAAGCTCACCATGTCAAAATGTTCGCGGGCGAAAGCATTTCATATCGATTGGCAGATAAGAGTGTCCTTGTATTCTGAGCTGGTGGTTCGCTGTTTCTCACTTGCCCGGTCAGCATTATATCTGGAATAGAGCCCTCTTCGTCAATGTTGAGAAAATTCTGCTGTGCCTGGTGCGGCCTATTTTTTACCGTCAGACCGAGGCGACTTATTTCGACGTGACAGCAGGACTCGTCATGCCTCGACTGAGCTCTTAACCTCGTTAATGCGCGGTTCCACGAAAGGCAATGACCAATTGTCCGTGCAGCCGTCAAATGCAAGCCAGTCATCGGCTCCAATCGAGGGTAGGAACATCATATCCAGGGTTGATGTCGCATCTGCCGATGAATTTGACACCGTCTGGGACACGTCTGACTGAACATCAGTGTGAGGCGGAGAGTCAAAATAAGACTGAGATGTTGGGAGGTTGCGAGACACCAGCGTCGATAAACAGTTGTGTTTTCCCATGCTTGTGTTTTCCGCTGTCCAATCGTCCAAGAGCGCCTGTATCTCGGCTGCATTCTGGCATATGTCAACATCATCCGGATTCGTTGTAGGTTCATCCACAAGACCCTCGCGGGGCGCTCTTTTGAGGTCCTGTACGCTAATACCCAACTCTTGCAGCATATTCGCCATGGCCGCAGGATCATTTGACAACCCTCCTTCGACTATTTTGCCAATAGCTCGAAGGAGACAGTCTCTCTGGGACTCCACAAGTTGGACGTAGGCCGCATTGGGTGGTTTGGGTTCTCTCTTCGATTCTCGATTGGTCGTGCAAATGACGCCATCGCGCTTGCACTTGTCACATATTTTCCCGGCACTCCACTGGCAGCGCGCTTTCTTCAGACGACATCGATCGCAGGCCTTGGGCGTACGCTTAGGATAATAGCCCGATATCTCTTCTGCTTCGGGAGACAAACGCTGGCGCTTTCTCTGTGGCGGAGAAGCCGACGGATCGTCCAAGGGAGGGCTGGGAGGCGGGTTTGAACCCTTTCGTTCGGGGACGATGAAGAACATGGTGGGTGGTTGTAGGCAGTAGAGTTGGTGCTTTGAGAGACTGGCCACTTGTACAAGTGTATGGCTCAATGAGATATATTTCGTTCCAACACCGCAGTGCGCACGGGAGCACCCGGTTGTGTTGTGTTCATGATCATGACCGGGTTCTAGACGACGTTGACTGACCTTCGGAACTCGGTTGAACCCCGATTAGCGTAGCGTCAGTAGTTGTGCGGATATGAAAAAAATGACGTCGGCTGCACCAATCACACATGTGCCGCAAAAATAAAACTCCGCATTGTCCGCACTGTGCCTTGTACGAGGGCGAGGGGGTACTAACTTCAGACACACGAGGAAATCAGAGGGAGATCAGGAACATCGATCCATGGCCCAGTTCAGTAGTGGTCACGGGGAGCATCAACGATCGTGACCATTGCGGCCTCATTCTCCGTCGGAACGCTGTCCTGCACGCAACAATCTTTTTGCGATCCAGCTTTAACGCCTGTTCCCCCGGCATGACATCAATTTCACTATCTTCTCACCTGAACTCTACGTCCCTGAACATTCAGCTCGCTGAACCCTTCGACCACACCCAGCGAATCGTCCTCTGATGCCGTCTATAGGCTAGCCACCGCTCCACTGCTGTTCTTTCGGTATCTCTTATCCGCATGAGCAGAGCAAGGCGCCCGATGACGACTCATATAGATGATCCTATGCAGCATCAGCCCCCCGAATCAACCTCCGTATCGGGTACCATTGCCGGGAATTGCGTCCCTATTCCATTTCCTCATCATCGCACTTGAGACTTTCTCCCAATGCCACTTGTTGCATGGGAGAATCGAGCGGCCGCCAAAAGGGCCAGCCTGCTGAAAGCCATTCCATCCATATGGCACGTGCCTCCTGATCAAATACCCGTTGGAGACGGTAGCCCAGCCGTCATTGACATGCCAGGGAAATATCTATCCGAGGACGAATTTACCATTACCGAAACGGCCCCTATGGACACCTTGGCCCACATTCACGCCGGCATCTGGTCTTGCGAGGACGTTGTCAGTGCTTACTGTCACAGGGCTGCGCTTTGTCATCAATTTGCGAATTGCTTGACCGAAGTCCTATTCGAAGAGGCTGTCAAAACTGCCCGCGAGCTAGACCAGTATCGTCGTGAGACTGGCGGTCTGAAAGGCCCACTGCATGGCTTGCCTGTCAGTTTCATGGACCGTTTCCGTGTATCTGGCACAGAGACAGCCGCCGGCTTTATCTCCTGGCTCGGTCCTAAGGAGACGGACGTCACTGAATCTCTCATCGTCCGGCATATGCGGGCGCTGGGCGCGATTCCCTTTTGTAAGACTAACATGCCTCAAAGCATGATGTTAGCAGAAACCGCAAACAACATACATGGCTGTACCAATAACCCCTACTCAGCACTTTTATCCAGCGGTGGCGCTGCGGGAGGTACGCTTAATGAATATCAAAATAGGCGGAGACTTGTACTCTGACTATGATCAGGTGAGGGGGCGCTTCTGGCCATGAAGGGCTCCCCCTTCGGCTGGGCCACTGAATTTGCAGGCTCAGCGCGTATTCCTGCTGCATTTAGCAATCTGTTTAGCCTCAAGGTTTCATCTGGTCGCCTTCCAAGTCTCGGAGTGGCTTCAAGCGAGACAAGTCTGCCTTCTAGAAATTCAACAATCGCCATAATGTCCTGGGATTTCGGTTTGCTGCAACACATCGCAAAGCTATCCCTCGGGGCTACCGCCTTTGAAGAAGACCCTTCCTGGATTGACATGCCATGGAGGGAAGCGAAAGTCAGAGAATTGACACTGCGGCGCCCAACATTTGCAGTGCTGGAGTGCGACGGCTACATTCAGCCTCAGCCGCCAATTCGGCGAGCTCTAAGATCGATTGTTCAGTGCCTGAGGCGAGCCAACTATCAAGTCGTCGAATGGAAACCTCCATCCCACGCGACACCAGTAGAGACATACTTCAAGATCATCGGCGCTGATGGTGCGCAGGCAACCAGGCAACACATCAAAGCAAGCGGGGAGCCACCCGTCCCTATGCTGAGGGATTGGTATTTTCACCAACCCACCCAACCATTATCCCTCTCAGAGTATCTGGCCCTTATGAAATCGCTAGAAAAGTCTCAAACAGCGTATCAGAGGTATTGGAAGTCCACCGGCAAAGAGACGGCGAGCAGACTCCCAGTCGACGGGGTGATCATGCCCGTCTGTGCAAACGCTGCCTGCTGCAAGAACAAATTGACATATTACGGTGAGAAAGGAACGCCTAACAGTATGAAAAACGCTAATTACAATCACAGGATACAGTGCCATAGTAAACGTCCTCGACTTCGCCGCCGTCTCGTTTCCGGCTGGATTCATCGATAGACATCTGGACCCGAAGCCCGCTGCCTTTGTCCCACTCGGCAGAGAGGATGAATCCGTGAATGATTCATGTAGGTCTCCTTTGATTCCAGTTTTTGACTCCACCGCTGACGTCTGTCAGATGATAACTTTGCATTCCATGGAGCCCCCGTGGGTCTTCAATTGATGACTCGCAGAACCGAAGAAGAGAAAGCATTAAAGCTTGTGGAAATCATCCTTCAAGCACAGGCATACTCGTTGACGCCCGGCTAACCAGCATGACATCCCAAAGGGCATGGCCACAGGAGACCTCTGTCATCCGAATGCGGCTCTCATCAGGGAACTGTCGCTTTGATTGCCTCAGTTCATGGGTTGCGTGAGCAACGAACCAAACTCGGCCTTATCTCGATGGACCATTGCTCGTGTGAGGGTATTCAACCTTGTGCCAAGCGGTGGTGAGATTGCCACGGAAGTTGAATTGGGCCTCATATGACTCTGGTTGAGAATTATAGCTCTCGTCGACGGCCTTCACGACAAATTGCTTTCCAGCGACGCGCTTGGGCACCACAAACTCCCATCGTTTCCATGACCATGCTTTGTGGCCTTTCGACTCACCCGGCAGGAGAAGCGCCTGTTCCCAGGATTTCCCGCCGTCGGCGCTGACGTCGACTCGAATAATCTCTCTGCCTCCTCCACTAAATGCATATCCGTCCACTTTGATGGCGTCTTCGTCTAAACCGTATTTCTGCAATGACCTTCGACCTTGCCAAGAGCTGCGGGATATCTCTTTTATCGAGGTGATAGCGCTTTGCACGGGCGTTTCTTGAATAGCAGGGGCAGAGGACCAGTCCACATCCTTGGCAGTTTTATTGGGGCCGAAGCACTTATAGTCCCGCCGTTGCCACTGCGACTGGCTCTCCTCTTCGGAGAGAACGATCTTCTCGATCCATTTGACACTTCTCGCAGCCGTGTGACCTGGCACCAGTACTCGCAGTGGGTAGCCGTGATCAGGCGGTAGGGGTTTGCCATTCATTTCATACGCGAGCATGACATCTCCTCTTGGGTCGACAGCTTTTTCAATGGGGATTGAAGCGCCATATGCTTCGGCGGCAACAAATTGGACGTGTTTAGCATGCTCCGAATCGCTGTCATTGACGGGAAATCCTGCGTCACGAAGCACATCGCTCAGACGTACACCGGTCCACTGTGCGTTTGAGATGGCGCCCACATCCCACTGAAGGCCGATCGCAGGTCTTGCCCCGGCAGTCATGTGTTTCCGGCGATTTCCAGAGCATTGCAAGGTCGCAGTGATGCTAAACGGTTGAAATTTGCTTCTGAGGTCGTGCAAGGTGTATTCCTTTTCGGTACCGTCTGGAAGCTCAACCGTTAAAGTGTGGGTCTTTTCGTCCAACTCGGGAACCCACAAATGATTGCGCACGTAGAAGGTCTGGTTGGGCGTGATGTAAGCATCCAGGCTGTCCGTTGGGGTCTCGGCGTTGCAAGGCTTCTGGGTATGCTGCATCAGACGGGTATCTCGAGTGGGATCGTTCACAAAAGGATCTTCGACGTCACGTCCCGCGACCTTGCCATCGACCAGGTCTCGTGGATCGATGTCGCCAATGAAGTATTCTTCGAGCACATCATACACGTCTTGCTTTTGATGGATGGTGAAAATATTCCAATATGGATCAATTGAGCAGCCAACTGCGTGCAGAATGACTGGACCCCCAGGATGGGCTGCTATCCAATCCGTAATGTCAAACACCCGCGTCCCCTTGATGACCCATTTTCGTTCGGCGTCTTTGCCATGTTGTCTCACTTCATCCAGGCGAATCAACCTCTTTGGTTCTGCAGACGGCGCCTCAGCATATGCTATTGGAGACCAAGTGATGACTGAAGCTGCGATGATGGTACAGCCAACGACGGCCCATGCCGTTAGAGGCGCAGGAGAGATTGACTTTGTCCTATGCGGGAGCTGATTGGTCCAGCTGATTGACCTATTTTGGCCGATAAATAATCTCGCATTGTCACTCCGGGAGCGGTGGGAGCCGGAACCGGACTGAGAACGCGTCGCTAAGGCCGAAATCCTTTGGACGACGCCGTGAAACCGAGACAACTTGGGCATGTCGAAAAGGCACAATCGACGATGGCCAGAAAGCCACGTCGAATTTGGGGTGAGTGCTGCGAGCTCGTCTACTTTGGGCACTGCAGTCCCACTATGGCAAACATTTCTCAACCCAGTATGTGCACAAGGGCTGTTGCAAAAAGAAAGTTCTGCAAATTTGGGTATTTGTTGAGGCGACCAATGCCTGACATGAAGAGAGAAGAAGGTCTGAAGAGGTGCTGAGACCCCCTTTTCCCTGGCGACCAAAGTGCCTCACCGAAGCGGAAGTGCGGACTGCGGGGCACGTCGCTCAGCCTCGCAGCCTCGTCGATCTTATAAGTCTCACCCAGAGCCAAGATCTCGCTTCCTTCTGCCCGTTGGGTGCCCGTCTGCTGCAAATCACCAGTCCAACTCGGTTGACGAAGCTGGCCCTCTTCCGGGAACAAGGGAAAGGAACAGGTAGAGCCACCTCTTTAGTTGAGGATGGCAACTCGACCTCCCATCCTAGCTGGCGGTCAATCACGTGCCGGCGCTCTACGGCTCCAGCCTTGACCGGCTTTCTGTAAGAGGGCGGAAGAGCGGCAAAACTTTGCAAGCCACCAACGCCTCCAGGAATTCTGATTTGTCGACAGATGACATCGATGCAGCGAGGGGAAGCTCAAGTACCCTGCCCTCTGCCAATTATCCACTCGCTCCCCAATAATCGGGATACTCTCCATCGTTAATCATCTTCGTTTACCTACGTCACCAAGCATTTACACGAACTTTTTGCCGAATCGGGCCCCCTTTAGCGCTCCCTAAGCGGGCTGTCAAGACCTCATACATATACATACTCCCCGGGAGACCAACAAGTTGACCTTCAGCAGCAATCAACGCCTCTCCCACACTCGCCAACATGGATCCTGCCGGTACATACGCCAACTGCCAAGTGGCGCGGGACTCATCCCAAGAGTTTCCTCACGAATGCCAGAATGGCGAACACCAGACAGCCAAGGACGAACTGATGGACAAGTTCGCAGCCAAAAACCAGCGTGGATGGAGGAAAGTGGTGCTCAACTTCACACCATCATGGTTTGCAGCCACCATGGGTACAGGCATTGCCTCTATCCTCCTGCACCAACTTCCCTACAACGGCGACTGGCTGTATTGGCTGTCGGTCATTATCTTCTGTCTCAACATCGGCCTCTTCTGCCTCTTCCTGTTCATATCCATTCTTCGGTATACTTTATTCCCGGGGCTGTTCATGGCCATGATTCGGCACCCTGTCCAATCTCTCTTTGTCGGCACATTCCCCATGGGTCTTGCGACGATTGTCAACATGGTGGTCTTTGTATGCGTCGAACACTGGGGAGTTTGGGCAACAACTCTGGCCTGGACATTGTGGTGGATCGACGTGGCCATCGCAGTCATTACTTGCATGTGGCTGCCCTTCGTCATCATGCACATCCATCAAAGTGAGCTATCCAAGATGACTGCCGTGTGGCTCTTGCCGATTGTGGCAACCATTGTCGCGGCGGCATCGGGTGGCATAGTGGCCGAGATCCTCCCCAATCCTCAGCATGCTGTTTGGACGGTCGTCACCTCCTATGTGCTCTGGGGCACAGGTTTCCCTCTCGCCATGGTCGTCCTCGTGATGTATTTCCACCGACTCACGATTCACCGACTGCCGCCACGTGAAGTCATTGTCTCGGTCTTTCTTCCCCTCGGTCCCCTGGGCCAGGGCAGCTTTGGCCTCATGCAACTGGGGAAAGTTGCTTCAGAGGTCTTCCCCCGCACCGAGAACTTTGGTCCGGACGCCGGCAAAGCCATCTACAGCTTCTCTATCGTCATCGCTCTCGCGATTTGGGGTTACGGCCTGGTGTGGCTTTTCTTCGCGCTAGCCAGTATCACACGGAGCAGGTTCCCTTTTAACATGGGATGGTGGGGTTTCACTTTCCCTCTCGGTGTGTTTGCCGTATCAACGACGACCCTGGCAAAAGAAATCCCCAGCAAGTTCTTCAAGATCCTGGGAACGATCTTTTCTGTCGCGGTGGTTTTGCTTTGGTTGATTGTCGCTTTGGGCACCTTGAAGGGTGCAGTCACAGGCACCTTATTTTATGCGCCCTGTGTTGAACAGTACGAGAAGGAGTTGACTAATGATCGACGGAAAAAGGAAAAGAAGTTGAACAACCGGCTACCCTTGAAGCATTGGAGGAGGAAGAGTCATGCGGAGAAGCAGGAGGTCTAAACTTCGTGTCCGGGAAGCTCGAGCGGTGGAGTCCTGGCGCAGACGATGGGTAATATTATTTGGACTGGTATTTTGGTCACTGGCACCTGTGATGTTTGTAGTTTGGTTGTTACCTGTGAGCGATCCAGACGTGGTATGATACAAGCATCGGCCTGAGAGAAAAAAGTATATTCATCAGCATGAGAATAGAATAAATGATCTAGTCCCCCATGATCACCCAGCCCCTGGTGACCATAGTGATAATGACTCGGCGTACAAGCAGCTTGAGCGGCTGGCAGTGCTGTCTCCTTGATCGGAGTCTATTCGACGACGCCTACGGAGGCTGCTCGCCAAACAGGCACGTAACTCAACTTCAAATGTCGTCGAATCAGGTACCAAAGGAGACGTTCTGAGAGAAATACGAAGCTACCTAGGGACCTAGAATTCGCCAATATGGTAGCCTGGGAACGATGCGGGCGGGGCAACTCATTTCCTCCTCGGGTAAATCACCCTGTCAATCGTGTCCTTTCCCGAGCGTACATTCTTAGCCTCAGGGAAGGTATGAGCATGTTTTCCACGACAGATATTTGAAGGGGAGAGTAAACTCGCATTTCTCCGAGGTAGGACTAGGTACCCATTGATCGCTCTTTTCGTCTCCTCTGTCCTGGATATTATTACCCAACAGGTGGTCCAAGCGGGAAACAGGGAGTTGCTTCAACCACAACCACAACCAGAGCCACAAATTAATCATCGAACGAGAAGGCTCGAAGATATCGTCGCGGGAATTATACAGACCTACAGTCAGTCGCCTACGAGTGGCCGTACGAGGTAACCGAGGACGAAATTCGACACGGACAAGATGGCTCCCACGATGCTCGAATATGTTCAAGCCATGGTTTTCCCCCCGCTCTTCATGGGCGTGAGCGTCTGCTGTAAGTGCCCCCCATTTTCGGCATATGTACATCTGCAGGAGGTAAGAGATGTGCCGCCGCTGTAAGGGCCGGGATACGGGCTGGACGGGCAGGGAGACAGGGGTGCAAGATAAACCCGCCCATGAGATTTGAAGATTCAGCAAAGCTTACATGTGTACAATTACTCACCCCTTTGGTGTACTCACCAGATTTCGCTATTACCTTTTTAAGCAACCCGCTCCTTCCGCTCAGCAACTTCAACTCCTTCAAGGAAAAGACCTTTGCTAGGCTCTGGCTCAAATATGGGCCCATGTACGCCGACCAGATCCCTAAGGGTCTCCCACCCTTGCTGGCGCAGTCGCGCGGCCTGGTTCTCGACATCGGCCCGGGGTCGGGCGAGCAGGTCAAACGCTTCACGCACCCGGAGAACATCACGGCCATCTACGGCGTCGAACCAGGCGCCAGCATGCACGATAAGTTGCGGGACAAGGCCAAGCAGGCCGGTCTGGGCGGGAAGTACCACGTCCTCGCGGCCACGGCGGACCTGGACGCGATCATCCCGCAGCTGATCAAGGCCGGCCTCGTTCAGCCCGACAAGACCTCGTCGACCGACCTGCAGCTCTTCGACGAGATCGTCTGCGTGCGCGTCCTCTGCGGCGTGCCGGACCAAGCCGCCACCGTCGCGGACCTTTACACCCTGTTGAAACCCGGTGGTCGGTTCGTTATTTGCGAGCACGTCCTCAACACGCACCACGGGGTCGCCCGCCTGGCGCAGAGACTGTACATGTCCTTGGGCTGGAAACAGTTGATGGGCGGGTGTTGCTTGACCAGGAGTACCATGGACACGCTCTTGAAGGTCGCGCAGGCCAGAGATGGAGGCTGGGCAGAGGCCAAAGTTACTGTCGACGACGAGTACACCCCCGCGATGCATGTCACGGGCGTTTTGACCAAGAAGAAGTAGAAGTGGTGGTAGTGATAGCAGCGCTATCCGTGAGCTAAAATGACTGACTGCATCTATCACACGCTCGCATGAGGATGGGGAGAAGTCAATCGGGCCGGGACCGTACCATCGTATGTCATATCTTGTCTCTTATGTTTCATATCCTTTCTATTCTATTCTATTCTAATCCCATTTCGTATACCGTACCCACACTACAAGTACAAGTACATCTCTTGACAGATATGTACCTCGACCAAACTCCTTCTACTGCCTGCACAGTGACCAACCGTAGTCCACAGACCGCGCAACCCGCAAAAACCATTCTTGCCCTTCCCTTTTCCTTTACTTTTCCTCTACGCCCGCGCCGCCCAGCCATCCTCCGTGATAAGGACGTTTGCATGCTGGCGGTGTCCTGTACAAGTATACCTCCCGTCGCTCACGGCACAGCCATCCCTCCCACCTATTATCTTTCCCTGGTTGGCTCCTAAGGAAGAGAGTGAGTGGGTGGGTGGGTGAGAGTCGTGCTGATTATGACGAGCGAGTACAATGACCCCTCTTTCCTCTCCTGTCATACATAGGGTTCGTCTTGATACCGGAGCCCAGTACCCCTCCCCCCCCCTCTCAAAGGAATTTGTACAAGTATGTTTCTCCTTCGTTTCATGTTTCTCTCTAAACACGGAACCCCAGCAATCCCCTCCAAATCCTGAAATCTTGACTTTTCCCATGACCGAGCCACCTGTATAAGTATCCCACAGATATCCTATCCCATCCCGTTTCTGCCCATCCCGTCCAGTCCGGTTTATCTGTTCCAATAGATTCTACCACACATAGAAAAGCTCCACCCCTGAGTCGCGCCGCCTGAGTGGTTATCGTTATCGTAGCATGCAATATCAATGTCCCCCAAAAAACCACCAAAAGAAAAAAGATAAAATGAGACACTGTAATCTGGTCATGTGCCCAGTTCAAAGTCGGACGGCGTCTCGAGACCCAGTCCCTTGTCCTCGAACGTCGCCGGCGACATGCTCCGTCGTAGGCAGTCGACTTCGGCTTCCAGACACGCCAGCCTTCCCCGCAGGTGGCTGTTTTCCTGCTTGACGAGTTTCTGCTGCTCGAGGGCTGCCGAGAGGGCAGCCTGCAGTTCGATGACCTTGCCCTGCGTGAGGCAAAAATTCAGTTGTCTTCGTTCACGATGGCGTCGTTGTCTGTGCGTAGTGCCACAGAGTTAGCTAAACCACACCTGCTGTAGTAGGCTTGTAGAGAAGAAAGGAAAGGTTGGTGGCGGTTGCCTTGGTGTGACACACTTACGCTTGTCGATTCTGTTCTCTCCTGCGTTCTTTCTTGCGGTCGAGCCTCGTGTCAACTTGTCCCTTGTAGGGTACGCCCGGCACCTTTAGACCGTCCAGCGGAGATGCTAATTGCGACAACTCTCCATTGACAGCAGATAGGTCTGCATCCGGTAGAGGATGGTGGACGTCTCCAAAAGGCTCTAACCACCAAGCCGCGTCCTGGAGGGAGGGCACGTGTAGACTGCTGCTAGGTGGTTGCCAGGTGGTGTCTGAAATGTACTCGGATTCCAAGGACGGCACGGTCGAAACCGACGATTGAGATGCATGGCGGCGGTCAACTAGCGTGGGGTGGGGATTCCCATCTCCAACCGACAGGTGAGAGAATCCTTCCAGCACTTGGCGTGGTGAAAGCATATAATGTTGTTGAGGAAATTGGTTGTCAGGGCGAAGTGATTGATTCATTGAAGCAGCTGCCGGTCGGCTGCGTTGTTGTTGCATCTTTTGAGGAAGAGACCAGCGGTTTCGGCCAAGGTATATCAAATCGCTCGAGGCCAGTGAATTTGGCCCCGGAAAGCTGGCACTTTGGCAGCCCTCCACGAGCAAATGTGTTCGAACAACGTCAATCAAGAAGAGCCTGATTGCCGAGTGGAGATGCCCGCGGTACAACGTTCTGGTGCGATCGGCTGACCCTGACCCTGCACTTGTATCTGGGTTAAGTATTGCGGTTTTATTTGGTTGGAGGATCGTAATTCCCTGGTTAGACGGGACCCTGTTGATATCGACCATCGGCAGGACTATATACCATTCCTTCGACTGTTGCTGGCAGTACCAAATTGATGGACAACCGGCTCAGCAGCCCTGATTCTGCCCTGCATGGAATGTATTTTGCATTCGAGATTCTGGCTCCACCTAACATATTAGTCATTTTGCCATCCTCCAAATCAGTATATACCTGTTGCGTTGAAATAAGCTCTCCAGGTGCTCTGCTTGGCATCGAGCAACTGGCAACTTACTGCGATAGTAACCAAATTATCCCATGCCAAGCGATGAAGACATTGCTGGTTTAGCAAAGGCCTTGCAGCAGCAGGTCCTACCCCTAGGTAGGAGCTGTTCGCGGTAGCTTGCTTGATCCGCGGTGGCAAAAAGGGAAGGACGAGGAGCCACCACCTTTGAGTGACTCTACCTTGACTGAATTCAGGCCACGCAAGCCACTGTTGAGGCTCTGGGTGATAGGTTGAGGGGCCGCCCCTCCTCCTAGGGTCAGGTAGAAGGCGCAGGAGGGAAAAAACGAAAAAAAAAAAAAAACAATGAGTGGGAAAATGGCTAATTCCGACCCGATATTCCAAAAAGACCACTGTCATTGGGAGTGACAAAAAGGTGTGATATTTACTCCAAAGACCAGGGTTGCGGTCAGGGGTTCAACGTTCTACCTTAATCATCAGCCATTTACGAGAAGCGCCCCATGCTTTCCTTCGTAGGGCTTCCGGATGAGGAAGGAGTTTCTTATTTTGGACAGTCAAGTAAAACGGCGGCCACTTCAAGTGATTGGTCTGTATCAGCCTTGGCTGTGCTCGGCACGTCTCCGCCAGTCTGCAGAGTTTCATTCAGATGGTGAGCTAGGTACCAAACCCAAGGAATGTATGGAGAGGGGTGCATCTTCGGGAATCCGCACCATTACGTAGGTGGGCTTAAAGGGCTAAATTCTTGGCCCGCGCCGTTGGCACACCGTATTAAATCCCGACTGACGGCGCTAGCGTGACTAGTTCCCTCACTAGCCGAATTAGCGCCGGCGCCTTCCGGCGCAGCGGAGTTACTAAGCTGATACTATGGCTGCCCTTGAGCCGTACGTAATACTCCCACGACGCAAGGCTGACCCTCCCCTTGCCCTCTCCCCTACAAAGATGCCCTCAGTATCGCCGAGTCAGTTCCGTGCCCGTTCCCTACATAGGTGTCCGTGGATGTTTTTCGAGGGCCATCTACAGTAGCGAGACGTCTCGACGACGCAGTCAGCTCTGCAGCTCGACCTGGCGCCCAGACTTAGCCGACCCAGATTTCCGCGGCTATGAGGTGCAGCACATTCAAATACTTGACCTGCTGCTGTGGTTACGCGAAAAAGAGCATTCTAGGCGATTATCGTTCGTATTGATGTTAAATACAATGGCTAGGCCTTCGTATTCTGCAACAGTCATCTCCTCTCGAGTGTGTAGAACAGCCTATTGGAGGATGCCAAAGGTAGAGGAAGAACAGCACGAGGCCCTTCACCCTGTCTGCTCCAATTTTGCCTTTGTCTCGCTCACTCATGATTTGAATTGGGTCTGAAATGCTCTCAGCTATGGTCAAGTTCTAACCTGGCTGGCAGGAAGCAAGCATTCCGTCTATTCGTAGAGCTCCTGGTCCCTATGTTTCCGTGGCAGCGAACCCTCCGGGTTGAGAACGAAAATGGCGTGATTTATTAGCCGAGCTCATACGACATCCCTCTACGACCCCGAGGTAATTGTTTCAACATGCGGACTTGATGCAGGTTGCATGACACTGAGTCAATGATGGGAAAAGACTTGGGCTTCGTGCTGAGACGAGCTGTGAAAAGGTACGTTGGGAAAGATCACCGCAGTCAACACTTGCCGACTTGCTACTCCGATGCATTTTCGCGGCCGCGTAACCATTGTCCGCTCTTGATTCACTTCCTATTATCTTGCATCTGCGGCCACCCTCCGGGAAGGTGAGCGGGGCTTGAATAACCCCGCGGATGCGGATTGAATACTAGCAAAAGGACCCTCTTGCATTGATGATGAAGACCCTGATAAATGTCTCTTCACATGTATCGGGAAGGGACACCAACGGTTTCAGGTGGGGAATAACATCCTTTCGATAGAGGGGTCTCCCTTCTTGGCGAATAGTACCTTTAATTTCAGTGGAGAATGTCATTATGCTCGTGATAAGCAGCCTGTCGAAGCGCGGACAGCATTTTGTTAGCAAAGATTGTTCGGCAAAATATGACGTGCGGAGGCCGGTAATCTCGAGAGCTGGAGCTGTAGCAACGTTAGTCCACTTAGGCATATAGACTTGCCGATCGTCACCCATTCAGGCCTTCTCTGTGTCCAATGTCTAGTGATCGCAGTGGTGAATCTCGAGCAGCGGCGTCGCCTTCATGTGGCAGCTGGCTAAGATCAAACCCAGTGTACATCCGCACGCGGCCGGAGACTGTTAATTTCATATATGGAGGCCGGTCTGGAGGATGAGATTGTTAGACTTTGCACCCTTGTGACTTGGGAGACTGGCATCACGAAAATGCGTTCATGTTGGCAGTTCAATGAGATTCCTCAACACAAACCACGGAGGTATGGATTTAGTAGCTGGACTAGCAAGGTGCTGGAGTCGGATTCATCAAGGCCGGCAGCTCTTTTCTCTCTTTCTAGAGGAGACTCTTGCATGTGACGTCCGCTACACGCATCTAAGACGATGGATAAGCCAAAAAAAATCCGACAAAACTCGTATGAAAACTTACCTGCGGCGCACCACCAGCCGCGGAGTACCGAAAGTTTGCGCATCATTGCCGAAAATCCCTGATTGGTTTGCGTTATAAGCGTTTCGTCACTCTCGACAAGATCAAACTGTCCGAATGGAGGCCTCGAGGAGCTTTTCAGTATTCGAACCGAGTGCCCCACCCTTGGGAATTTGACAGCCGCTTGGTGCGTCCACTGCAATAGAAGTGGGGATGCTCGCTCAAGTGAGGATGGCTGGCTCTGTTGGCAATCGGGTTCAAAAAGCCAATCATCTCTTCGACGCTTTTGCTTCCTACCTCAGACGTGGAGAATGAAAGGTCTTACATTATCTCTAGGTCTGCTGGAGATAATGAAGCTCTATAAAAGCACCGAAGCATATGGTAACTTGAGGGCATAGGCGGTGATGGGTGAAGATCCATCTTGGTATGCTTGTTCCGACAAAGCTTTCAGGGACTTTCCAACAGCTTCTTTTTCAGACCTATTACATTCCGAATCAGTAGTCGAGAGGTTCCTGTGGCAAAGAACGCTTCATACTAAATAGGTAGCCTGGGGAAGACGAGCAAGCATCCCCATCCTAGTTGACCAAGGTGAAGACACCGTTGAATCTAACTAGGTTAAATGTTGACATCTCTGTCAGCAATCCAGTCTCAAGCGCAGAATGTCACGGAGGGCGGCATACTCCCTCATCCCGATCCTGGTCGCGAACAGGGAGCAAATCAGTCGCCTGCGGCTCTGGGCTTGTCGCACGTCTGGGAGGATACATTGTGGCTTCGGTTGTTTCAAGGTGCAGTCTTGAGACCGATCCCGAATCCGGAGTCAAATGTCAAAAATGGATATCTCAACCATGCCATGGGGAAGACTTAGAGATATTGACCAAGAGAAGTTTTCCTTCGAGATCTGGTCGGGATCATCCAAAGACTCTAGCAGTCCAAGTGTTAGGACATATGCTAGATCGGAATTTCGCTCTGTGCTAGGGAGGAGTTCTGTAGTTGCGCGTCAATCCAAGATTCAACCCTAGATGCGGTTTGGACACATCCTCTGAGTAGCGACAATGCTGGGGCTTTCTAAAGCTTCGATTAGCTCTCTTTCTCCCTTGGCCTTGCATCGGGTCACTGACTGCAAGCACAGGGTACATTTAGGTGCCAGTCTGTGCATCATCATTTCCTGTATCGACAGCAGTAGTCGCAAGCTTGAGGCAACAGAGCTCTCTTCGGTGTCTGCGTTTGCTCCGTCTCTGTGTCAAGGGAAGGCAAAACATTCTCGAAAATGGGACACTCCGGACCGTCGATGGTCACTACGAGGCTCGACTGAACTCACCGTGTCTGTCCAGTCCCGAGCAGCGCTATGCCGCTTATCTCAGGATATACAGCATTGAATGACGGCATTAATTAATTCGCTCGAAAAAGATTCAAGATGATGAAATAACGTGCAATGATGCCGTGGCCATTAGATATGTACTCCAGTCTGTTTCTGGTGTAGCGGCGACGCGTGCAGCCTTTGCCAAGGCTGTGTCACAACCAAGACTTGGGAAACTTTTCTTGGGCTGTGCAAAATCCCGCTGGGTGTTTCGTAGATATCATGTACAAGTACTCCTTACTTGATCGTCGGCCTCGTCCCCTCTTGCTTCAGTTTATCACTCACTCCCGGGCGCTGCTAAGAGCTCCAAAGGGTGCAGATAACGCATTTCTCCATGTGACACCTGGTCCGATGCTTGCAGCCGTGACTCTCTCCTTAAAGGAGATGGCCCAAAGTCTGTCATCGGGGGCCCAGAAGGGGCCCAACACCATAGGGTCAAGCAGTATCAACACATGATCGTCACGAGCGTCCCTCTACTCCTTACACCATCTACGGGAACTCCCAAGGTCCCAGGTTCGTCGCACAATGCCAAAATGAGACCAGAGCATGATTGTGAATTATCGTATTATCGAACTGCCTTCGAAAAGCGCATGGCTGACTTGGACAGGATGGCCGATTGATGTTACTTTGAACAATATGAGGCATAGTTCTGTTGCACCATTTTCTCCCTCAGCACGGAGATGATTCGCCCTTCTCTCGCAGAAGTCCAACAGGTCTTGGGTTTCCTGTATTGTGGACAACACTTTCGGCTCCAGTTTATTTTAGTGGATGAATCTTTGCTATGGATTGCCAAAGCGGAAGATCTTTGTTCCAGCAGGTCGGTTCGCGACCCGAATCCTCGGAACATCAGGGCTGAGCGAAGCTACAGGCAGGCTCGCAGTTATTGCGATGATCTATTGAATGGCTCACTGGCAGATTAAAGGTTTTTGTTTACTTTACTCAAGTCAGATGCCGATATGTGTGCCCTGAGCATCTAGAAGCCTGTACGAAGGGTGTTGACTACAACGAAAATGGCACGAGTTGGGCCTCGGACAAGGGTTCCTGGGGGTTCTGTGGCATAGCTTGTCGAAGAGTCCCTTCGCCCGGGAGTTGAAAGCGGGATTGATCTTTGCCCGATGTCGGTCATCTCCCACCGCTGCAAAATCATGGAGATGGCATGCATTTCCACAACTTCCCTGATGGAGGACAAGGCTCACAGGTATTCTCGATTACGACTTTCGACCGGAGCATCTCGTTGACTTGTTGGTGCATCCTAACCTTCTTATGGAACATTTTTGTCCGTACTACCGGCGACCGACAGGGAGCTTCAGCCTTGATATTCTTCCCAGGAGCTGGCAAATGATGGTCAGCTTATTTTCCCTGACCCTTGTACTCCACAGAACCGAGTGGGGGTTGAACACCCTCATGATTGGTCCAGGAGTTTGCCCGCGGCTATGTCATGCCGGGTAAGAACCTGACAGTTCTCGTGCCCGGTCAGATGAACGATCAGCCAACGTCGCAAGCCTTTTCTCAAATACTTTGGTTTTAGAAGCATAAGAAAGAAAATTTGTCATGGTCTGAGTCCGTTTGATATCGAGGATCAATCTTTGCAAAAATTCCTGTTCGGCTCTTCGTCGGGCAAGCCGAGGAACAGAAACCATGAAAGATCTACGGGTTATCGTCGTCGGAGCCGGCATAGGCGGCCTTTCGTCGGCGTTGGCACTTGCCATGGACGGCCACCAAGTCACCGTGCTAGAAGGGGTCAAAGAATTTCTCGAGGTATGAGTTGACCAACTTCTTTGATCTTTAACAGGGCTCATATGTTCGACCAGGTTGGAGCTGGAATCCGTGTCCCTCCAAACTCGTCACGCCTGAGTCGTAGTTGGGGCGTTGATTTTAGCAAAATCAAGAAGGAGAAGGCTGGCGGGATTCGCTTCTTGGACTGGACCGGCAAGGTGATAAAGGATGTTCCATACGACGACGTGGAGGTAAAGTATGGGGCGCCATACTATTTCATCCACCGGGCAGACCTGATCGACCTGCTCGCCGAGACGGCATCCCAGCGGAAGAACATCACCTTGAAAATGAACAGCCGAGTCAAAGACTACGACTTTGAAACGCCTGCAGTGATGTTGGCCTCGGGTGAGCGGCTCACAGCGGACCTGATTATCTGTGCCGATGGCATAAAGTCTGCTGTCCGCAATACAATCAATGGAACGCCAATAGAGCCTCAAGATACCGGTGACGTCGCATACCGAGTGTTGGTGCCTGCCGAGCCGCTTTTGAACGACCCGGAAACGCGCCATCTGTTTGATAACGCGTGGGCGATGCATTGGCTTGGCCCTGAGGCACATGCGGTCGGTTACCCTTTGCGAGGCGGCGAGCTCTACAACATCATTATCGACATAACTCACGCGACCGATGTCGGCAAACCCATCGGCGACGAAGAATGGCGGTCTCAAGCCGACAACACCGAATTGGTGAAGCGCTTCGCGGATTGGTGTGCCCCCGTACGGAAACTCTGCGGACTCACAGGCTCGTACCTCAAATGGAAGCTTGCCGACTTCGACCACTTGCAAAGATGGGTGCATCCGAGCGGGAAGGTCGCAATCCTCGGCGACGCCTGCCACCCGATGATGCCGTACATGGCGCAAGGAGCGGCGCAGGCCACCGAAGACGCCGCCACCCTGCAAGCTGCCCTCCGGGAGTACGACGACCTCCACGAAGCGTTGAAGGCGTACGAGAGGCAAAGGCTGCCGCGGGCCACGCACGTGGCAAAAAATACCCGCATATTACAGTCCTGGTGGCACCTCTACGACGGAGCCGAAAAGGACAGACGCGACGAGCTGATGCAGCACGACAACCTTGACAATCCCATGTTCTGGGCGAACTCCCAAAGAAGAGACTGGCTGTTCGGCCACGACGCACTGAGGCTTCAGACGGAAGATGAACTGAGACCGCCGCACTTGGCCCCTACGCCTGCCAAGGGGTCAGGTGTATACAACGGCGAGATTACAGACACGGACCTTCGACGAAAATTTAGAGCCATGCGTCAGCGCAATTAGCCAGATTCCCAAAGAGCATCATCTGAAACAATGAAAGATCTGGAAATCCTGAAAATCCTGCTTCCATGGTTCCCATCTCTTGAAAGCGTTGATTTCGAATACTCAAGTCGAAAAGCTGAATTCCCCCCATCCAACACCTGCCAATGCTGACATGTGTGAAGGCTGATGATTTCATGACGTGCATCTGCAGCTGATGTGCTTGGCTACTGACAGACCCCTTACGCGACTCTGGCTGAGGCCTTGCAGCGAGGATGACAGATTGACAGTCATTGAAGTCGGGCATGAAAATTGTGGGTATTATGCTGTCGTTCAGAAGGTCGGCCACGAAATCCAAGTTCGTGGAAACGAGCGAATTAGATCTTGCATTGGAGAAAGAGACCCGTATGTGCTATCAGGACTTTCCAAAACAGCAAACCTGCGCACTCTACCCTGCTAAGCTTCAGAAACTCGCAAAGATGACCAGGTTGTGTGGTGCATCGTTGGTAAAGGGGGAAGCATCGGCCTCTGATTTAGCAGCTCGCTACCTCTTGGCTATTCCTTCTTCCTATTCCGCATTCAACTTTTTCCTAGCTAACTACAACTTTGCTGGTATGCCTCGTAAGTTTGTGCCCGGCGAGACGGGCCCGGCGCAATATTGAAGCCCATTCACGGTACGATGGAGTATCGTTTGAGCTCCTGTTTGACAACGGTATAGGATATTACCCATTTTTAGCTGCACATCATCTCAGTTCAGGGAGCAATGGGTGACGGCTGTCGGTGGACTAGCACCTGAGTGTATTTTTCGCTGTGCCTTTCCCTCCGTTTTCATTATGGCTCTCGCGAACGTTTCTGCACTCCGTTCAGGAAAGGCATCCAAGAGGTGAGGCGGTCATTGGGGGCATTGGGATGTCCCCTCACCCTAAATATGGCCTCGTTCGAAGAAAACAGGTGTCTAAAGATGTCCTGCACCTTATACAAGAGAGCAGAAAGTGCTGCTAAATAGGTCACATTGGACTGGGAAAGGACTCAACTCCGCTTCCACTCCCTGTGTCTTTGTTTGCCGCCAACCCGAATTTTGCAGTCGAATACTTGTGGATGTTGCACGGCAAGTACAACACGGCTTGTTCACGGAGCTCGACTTCCAGCAATCTGAAGCGGTAGTTGGGGGCAATTATGACACGAGGGTGTTACCGACAAACCGCCGAGCAAACAGAGCATGTCTCGAACTTTTCACTCATCAACCGGTTTTCAGAGCTGTATCACTCCTAAAGGTAACACGCGCGCTCTTTCTCCACTGACGCATTTGCTTGTCCCCCGTTCCACAAGGGCAAACATACGGTGGAAAGCAGCAAGTGATATCCCCAAACAGCCAGCCTCCTCATCTGGAAGGCACGCGCGTTGGGAAATGGTACGGCAACCGGGCATAAAAGAACATGGGCAGCGCTCCATCCAAGACGAAACACGAGCCGAGAGGCCCCGACTGGCGCTTCCGACGGCGGTCCAGCCAGCAGCAACACCAGCAGCGGGGGCATCGTCGTCGCTCACGAGGAGAATCTCGGCGCTGGAGTGACCCTTCTCCATCGGGTCATCACCACTGTCAGCGCTCGGCGACTTCCTCATCCCCAACGCCGTACGAATCAAATAGGCCCCAAATGCCCACACAGATCGATGGATATCGACTGCCGAGAAGACGCTCAGAGTCTGAATCTTTCAAGCCGCTTTGGCGGCACCCGCAACGCGAGGCTCCTAGGCGACAATACGAAGAAACTCCACCACGCTCTCATGAGGAACCAGAAATCAATGATCTGAATTCTTCTTCAAAAGTCTGGCCGGGGCGTATGCTGCCTCACGCTCCCATCCCTCCGAACTGGGATCCTCGCTTCTACGCAGGTGTGCCAAGCAGCCCACCTGAGGAGGATTTGCGCCATACACAACGCCAAAGAAGATTCAACCGAAGATACAGATATGAGTGGCATCAGTCTCCTGCTGCTGGGAGGGACAGGGGCGGAGAGAAGATATATGTCAACCCGCGTGATCCATACTGGTCCGGGGTGCGCGTGGTGCTGTTTGAGCCGCATCTTCACCGTCGACTGGAGGCGGAGCATGTACTTCATCAGCCAGATTCGTCAGAACGACTCTACGCAAGAGATGGACCACACGTTCACGTCGGCCACTTGACAGCTACATTTATGAGGAGAGGAATTCCTTGTGCACGAGAGCGTTGAACGTGTCGTGTGTGTCTTTTCTCTCACTCTCGCCAAGATCGCATCATACCCAACAAACGGCCTCTTTCGTTAAATGCAGACGATACCTTCAAACGACGTCGATCCAAACACGCCATTCTCGTTTTCGGTTGAATAGTTCGTTTTCCTTTCACTCAGATGGCTCCTCTTTCTTCACAGTGGAAAGGGCAGAGCCTCTCGCTCTCCTCGAGCGTATAGCAACATGGTTCGCCATTCTCCGTTATCCTTTAGAGAGTCCGACATCTGCTACCGCTGACAGCTCAACGAGGCTGTTATTCTATCTCGACCGCGACGGGTTTGTCCAATCCTTCGCGCTGGAGGAGGTGCTAATCTCCTCTTATAAAAATACCTACTTCCCGAACTCGTTAGGCTCAGCATGTCTCACTACTCCGACTCATTCCTGCTTCGAGCGCCCGCAGCATGTTAATACGACGCTAGACGGCGTCCAAAACTGAGCGAACAGTGGCTGGACGGCCGTAGATGTACAGCTCGAGCGGGTCGCGAACGGTGGTCTATAACCGTGTGAGGAGCGAGGAAGTATAGAACGAGTGGGCCTCTAACACTCGAGGAATGCAGTCTAAGCAGCGGGCAACACTCGACTCAATTTCAGATACACTTATGGGACCATGTCATGTCCCGTCCATCGCTATCTCACCAAATTCTTGGCTCCAAAAGAGAGTCCCTTTGTCTGAGCGTTGCCAGAAATGCACATGACATACAACCACTCCTCGATCTATCAAGTTGACTCTCTTGGAGAGTGACGGGAACCCTCACTCGGTTTTTGTCACTTCCATAGTGATCACGAAATGCCGCGAGCCATTTCGGCAGTGGCAGTCATTCACTTGACCATCGACTATAATCAACGACTTAACACAGTGAACGCGACTGGGTGTCACTCCAGAATCGTATAAGTGTTTCCACCACCCCTCCCCAGCTCTTTTTTCCCTCGAACTATCTCATGCGACCTACATCTCACTTTCCAAGGTTGCTGGGAGAAAGTCGAAAGGCCTGATTCAGACATCCCATTTCCACACTTCCATTCGACGATATTGAAGAAACTTTCATCGACGCCATGCGTTCAAGACCCCTCATTATAGAAAGAAAGGAAAAGAAAAGGCAAACCCGTCATGGGAAATAGTCATTCTTCCCCTCCTCACATGACAGCCCGAGATCTCGAGCGCTGGCACCACGAAGGCCGGCCGGTTATGATCGAACAGACTCGGCGCCGACGAAGTCCAGGCGGCCATTATCACGACGAGCGTCGACATCGATGGATCGAGCGAGATGACGACCGCCACCGCGGAGGCAGGTCAGGGACGAGGGGTCATCATCGCGACACATCGCCTTCGTTCCTGTTCGGGGGGAGAGCTGGAAGACAAGCCAATGGTGGTTTCTTTGCGGCGGGCAGACGGCCAGGCGGATTCTATCATGATCCCATGTTCGGCGCGGACCGCCCTCGGGGATCCGAACGCGGGTCCACGCTTCGCTTTCGGGAGAGGTCCAGCGGTCGCGGAGGAGTTTGGGTTCCACCGATTCCCGCCGCCACCGTCAAGTCATCATCCCCCTCCTCCCCGACGTCCTCCCGGGCCTCCGCCCTCGTTCGGCTTCCGCGGCCCTTGGGGCGATATCCCACCGCCTGCCCCATCCCCTCCTCCGGCTGTTCGATCTTGGAGAATGCGTTCCCTGTCCGACCATCCGAGAGCAGGAGGACCGCACATGTCAGGCGGCTCGGGGCGAGGAGACCCGTCGGAGGCGCGCGACCACCGGAAAGGACCCGCATCGGGTTCAGGCCCGAGTACCTGTTGGAGGATGGTAGGGTTGATGATTGATGGAGCGACAGGACAGACTACCTCGGGCAGAGAAGGATTTTGAGTTTGAAGTGGATGAATGGGGAATTTACCGGTACGAACATCTTAGCGGCGGCTTGGGCTTGCTCGTTCAGTTCTGGCGTGAACTCTGTCCCTACATACTCCATCGTCACCCAGGCAGGATCAAGACGCGCAAAGGACATTTGGTAGATACGAGGCCTCAGGGTAGGGGCCAAGTGGAGAGTGACGTTCAAGGCATCTGTTTTCTTCTCGTCTCATGAAAGTAATATCGCTATCTTGTCATTGTCGAAGTCATATCATCGTAGCCAAAGCGGCTGGTCTGGTCATATGCAATCATCTCTGGAAAACACACGCCAAATGATCAAAATGTGTAAGAATGTCGAGTGGAATGCCCTGTCCGCATCCACGACCGTGAGACCCAGTTTATCACCGAAATGATCGATCTCGCGATGCTCGCCCGCAAGACAATGTATTCATTCCCTTGGTTGCAGTGCAGACCACAACTTTCACAACTTCGTCACCCAGTCTCTGCCCGGGGAACACCCATGTGCGAGGGTGGAGGAGTCGGGACAAAGGCGGGTGGTGGGTGGGTGACAGCTCCATAAGGGTTGTCGTCTGTGTAGTGGACGGCTGCGTCAGGTCCGAACGATGCCCCGGGCGGAGGAGGAAATGCCGGATACTGTTGACTGTATGTTGCCAAGTTCGGCATGCTTCCCGTGAAACCGCTGTCGGCATAATTATGAGCTGCTATCATGCTCATCTTTCTTCTCCTTGCTTCTCGCTTGAGTCGGTGTCTCTCACGTTTCTCCTTCTCCTCCTTTACCTCCTTCTGTTGCTCATGCATCTCCTGCCACTCGCTGTAGGCGCCCTTAAGACCAAGAGCAGCGATGCCAATGCTTGCAGCATCTTGCAACCTGTTCTTGTTCTTTGATCTCCTCGCTTGATCTTCAGTAATATCGCCCTGCTTTAATAATTTTTTTCTCGTTTCTCGCTT
This sequence comes from Cladophialophora bantiana CBS 173.52, assembly GCF_000835475.1. Taxonomy (NCBI): domain Eukaryota; kingdom Fungi; phylum Ascomycota; class Eurotiomycetes; order Chaetothyriales; family Herpotrichiellaceae; genus Cladophialophora; species Cladophialophora bantiana. Next base: position 655,399 of record NW_015971579.1, read on the forward strand.
CTCCATACTCTGGTAAACACTGTGCGCGGCATGGATGGTCGCGACGGTCGCAAGACCTCCGGTGATCCACATTTTCTTGCGACCTTTCTTTATCTCTTTCTCATCTTCGGAACTGGAGCCGAGGTCAGAATCGGAGTCTGTTTCTGGGTCACCAGTATGACGTGGGCCGTAGTCGAGCTCATAGCCAGGAGGCGGCCCCCTGGGTACGCTCATGGAACGGGGACCGCCATCCGGATAATCAAACTGGGGTTGAATGGTACCTACATCTCGGGAATCACTGTACCCATATCCTCCATTTCGACTTGATCGACCATCATCATAGTAGTCGTCATAATTTCGGCGGCGATCGCGTTCGCGGTTGGGGTCGACCTTGTCCGCCGCGTCTTTCAGTCCCAATGCCGCAAGACCCTTGGCTGCAAAGGCCGACACACTTCGACTCCGCTTGCGCCGAGGACTTGGGCTACGGCTGTCGTACGACGAGGCGCTCCGAGAGCGAGCGCGACCGCGAGATCGAGAGCGAACTGAATCATAGACTTTCTTTGCGGTGGCTGCCACGACGCCACCGGCGGCAAGATCTCCCAACCCGCCTCGAGATTGACTCCGCCCTCGACGACTGTCTGGGCTTCCGTTTCTGCCACGGGACTTTGACCGAGGTCCATTGATGATGCGGTTGGTCGCCATACCGGCTATAGCAGAGCCCAAAATGTCGCGCTTCGAGTGGTGATGGGGATCGTCCTTGTTGGATATCAGGCCATCAACACCTCCCGCCGCCAAAGCTGCGGTAATGATTCGTTTGCCTTTTTCGCCGCCCCAACCGCCTTCGACTTTGCGAGCACGGAACGCCTCACCAGCTCCAGCCAAAACGGCAGCCTTGATGGCTTGGGAGATTTGTTCGTTTCGAACTTTGCCACGGCTCTTGCTTCGGTGTCGAGATCGGTCCGAGGATGACCGGCGACCAGCTCGGCTCCGGCTTCGATGACGACCATCGCGGGAACTAGATCTGGACCGGTCACGGCTCTTGCTCTTCCCCAGTAAGGCACCGGCAACGCCTCCCAGACCAACGGATCCCAACAGCTCTTCAGCGGTGGACTTCCTCCGTTCTTTCTTTGGAGGTGTCCGGCTGCGGCTGCGGGATTCATAGTCTGACGAGTAGCGTCGGGAGCGGCCTGCTATAGATTAGTTACTGAGGGGACAATAGACCAAGAAGGCAGATGCTTACGTCGGTCATCATAGTCACGACTTCGGCCTTTGGGATTGTCGACAACGACATAGTCATCCTCGTACTTTTTTCGCGAAACGTACGAGCGGTCATCGTAACGATCATCGTAATAGCGATCGTCGGAGGATCTTGCACGCATGGGGCGATGACCGCTCTTGCGCACAGTGGTTTCACGATATATGGTGCCGCGATCGCCGGGGGCGAAGTCGCGGGACACTTCCTCAATGGAATCCACGCTGTCGTCGCGCCTCTTGACTATACGAGTGTCTCTCGTGTTGTTGTCGTAGACAGTGTCTTCATAGTCATCTCTTCGAGATCGCTCTCGTGTGCTTTTCTGGCGGCGAGGCCGGTCATCGTCGTAATAGGACATGGTCACTGCGGGCGGGGTAACAGAAGGAAGGAGGGGGGGCAAGTAAAACTGAATTGACAAGGTGATTTATAGCCCAGAAGAAAGACTGGAGCCACGAAAAGGGGTCGGGTCGTGGTGAATTCGATGGCGGCAATCCCAACTCCGTGGTAGTAGGAGCGATTCGAGGTGGAATGTGAAAAGGATGCGATGGCGAAGAGGGCGACGGATGCTTTTGAAACCAGATACTGGGCTGCTTGGCGGGTTGCAAGGCTCCCTGGTGGGCGTTGGTTGTAGGGAGCGAAGGAGTATGAGTGGTGGTGGCTGGTATAACTGGAGTTGCCAAAGGGCCCGCGGTGGGCGAGTGGTGAGGGTTCAAAAGGCCCGCGACCAGCAGCAGCAGGTGACCTTTGGAGACAGCCGGCTACGTAATGGTTGGGTTCGGGACAGGAATCTCGGGCGCTGAGTTCGTAGGGCCTTTAGGCAGCAACAATGACCAATGGATGTTGACGCTGAGCAGTTGGGCAACGGGGCGCTGTAGTTTGCATGGCAACTTGGCAATGAGGTTTGTGAAGGACAAGAGAGAGTTGGGAAGGGGAAACTGTGAGGCAGAAGTGAGAAAACACCCGCGCTCATGCCCATGCCCCTCCATCCGCGGCGGTGGCTGAATTGTATTAGTAGTACCGGGTAGGAGTTTGAAGTCCTCTCTAACTATGCATAACTGGCCAGGAACTTTCACGAGGACTGTGGCTGAAGAGGTGAGGCTATGCTCATGACCCTGGAGAGTCTATTCCCTTTTTCCCTCTGCCACGTCAGCAACCAGGAGTTTGTAGGAGTTAGGGCACAGTCCTCTATCCTCTATCCGTGTCCAAGGTGCTGTCAACGGGGTTCACCGCCACTTCCAGAGGGCAGCAGGGGAAGGCTGTTACCGGTCAGCCTTGGGCTTTTCCGAGTGTTCGTGTGTGCCTTGGTCCAGCGGCACAGCCTTGCCCCGATGAGCTACATAGCTAAGATGAGGCGGACGGAAGTGGATGTGCTTCGATCCAGCTTCGAGAAACAGAGATCCAGCTTGGCAAGGTCGCCCAGCTCGCCCTATTACCTCGCACCACTCAGGCAAAACAGGGTCCCTGCGCCAGACCATGTACGGAATCCAGCCTCAACGAGTCGAGAATGATTTTCCCTGCAGCAGACAAGTATCTATATATTTCAGATTGACTTGTGCAGGCTCAACTGACCCTGTGACGATCTCTTGAAGACACCCTTGCCACGTGCGGAAATTGGGCTCGAACTGACTTTTTCGACGGGCTTAAATAGACCTCGAATCACGCTTTACAACGCCAACATGGAATATATTTTCGCCAGAGGCAGACACAGGTTGCTTGATCACCGATGCTCCTCACTTTTGAACATCCCCCCTTCCGCATCAACTTGGTCATTTGTCAATGGCCGATTGACCTTTCTTACTCAGAGCAGCATCGACAGGGTTCCGAATATGCCGTAGCGTAGCCGTGGGTGACCAGGCAAAAAAGGCGACAGACCCCGTAGTTAGCCGGCGGTGCAGAAATGCAGCGCCAAGAGTTCTCTTTCTGATTGTCACAGGGTGGAATTGACGGTTGAGAGTCTGCACATGCTGATTGCTGTGATGTACCCCGTAGAGAACGTTTCAACTTGCAAGGGAAGTGTTCTCCGCTGAGTTGGTAGGGATGGCGAGTTGGGAGGGTTGGTGGAGTCGCCGTTTGCTGCCCCGCAGCTGCACGACCGACAAGGCAATCAAGACCCTGACTTTCAATCGGAGTTTTGGTCTGGATCGGATTTCGCATCGTCGGTCATGATGTCACGCCGTGTTCCTGTCAGCTGAGTTGGAAGCCGGGAAGCTTGGGAATCTCTCTCCCACTTGACCAGCCATCAGAGTCTGCCAAGTCCCCAGAAGGTACTGGGTACTCGGTACCTCGTCTTGCATCCCATTGCATTCACTCCATTTCCGCTGCCTTCGTGCCCAGTGTCTCCTTTTCCATTCGCCGATCAGCTACACTTCACCTCCTTCTCCGAACATTTCCAACTTGCAAAAGGTATGCCAGCCTGCTCAGTACACCGATCACTCCCGACACCGCCGTGTGGTCTCTTTTTCCATTCTCTCCCTGCCCGTCCAATTCCCTGCTCCCACGGTATTGCCCACTTCGGCCTTCCTGGTCACCATGGTCAAAACCTTAAAAGCACACGAGCCTGCCGTTGCCGCCTCCTCCAATGTTTGGACTGATCCAATTGGCCTTGTTCGCCCGTGTATGACATTGTGTCCCTGGCCTGGGGGAGCCTGAAGGTAGGCCCCTCTGACGCAGTTCACGGACCATGTCTCCATTCAGGAAGCCTTTCTACAGTAGCTCAAACCACCCGTTGACCCCACCAGTGACTTTTGGGGATCGCCATCTGTTCGTGTATCGGTCGATCGAGCCTGATCTTGAGCATCATCGATGTTAGCAAAGGCGCCAGCGGATCTCCCTCACGCCTCAACCGAACGAGCAACCCCTTCACCGTCGCCAGGTCAGCGGTCCTGGCTGATACACTGACTGCCGATCATCTATCCCATCAAGGCAAAGCTTCATCCTCAGTCGGGGCTAATTTTTGCTACTCTTGACGGCATGACGGCAAAGTTAATTACAAGAGCCAGGGTCCCATCATCCACCGCGGCTGGAGCCATGTCTTCCTACCTCCTCGTACTTGTTAGTGCCCACCACGTTACTGCGACACAGGCGGAGAAAGAGACATGTCTACGGTCACAAGAAGGCAGAACTTGTTGGGGGTATTGATCTTGCCGTCTCTTGTGTCGCAGGGTCTTTGGCCACGACTCCTCTTGTCAGGACAATGCACGATGAAGCCAACGAGACGTACCTATTACTCCGGGACTTCGTATATCTGGCGCGCCCCAGGTCCCTGTGGCTTTGGGGCATCGGCCGATGGAGGCTGCATCTTTGGGGAGCATGGTATGCCGTTATGCCGGCTAGTTCGTCCCTAATCTGCAGCAATGGGGCCTAAGCTCAGTTGCTCAGGGGTTTCTCGGCCACTCGTGCCTCGTTAAGCGTGCATGGTGGTTGTTGGCTTCCCTTGCTTCCCGCCGCCGCCGACATTGTTCCCACGAGACATGGCTCAGCAGCGCGTGGAGAAGATCCAATTATTGCCAGGTCGCAACCCTGGCAGCCCTGGTCCCTCACCCGCTCAAATGCCATTTTGAACATTTCCATCTGCTCGATCCTCGATCGCTTCCCCCACCGAGCGCCAGCAATCGCAAAAACTGGCAAACCCACCGAAACAACCCTCGCGCAGCTTCCGGCTCAAGAATCCCAACTTTGCCCTCATAGACCCCTTCTCCCGCTCTACCTCCTACATATCGATCTTCTTTCTCTCCCGCGTCAAGGACTGTAGAACGACCGAAAATACATCATTTGGTTGTCCCTGTCCATCAAGGGTCCATTGTCCCCTACCGAACTCTCAACACGGCAACTTCCTCTATACTCGCAGCCGCGGATCCCCTAGTTGGTTCTTCCTATACCCAATTTTCAATAGACCAACGTGCTCCATCCATACTCAGTGCTGCCCTTCGCTGCCGAGCCATCTCAAATCAGAAACTCCTCTAGCAAAGCCATTGAGCTGTCTCCTTGCCTCTGCAACAAGGTGTGAACCTTGATCGTCCAGACGAACACCACCGTCTTCAGCCAAAACCACCTCCCCCCTCCCCCTCTGAACCTTGATTCACCCTGAATTGCTGGACGCTTTTACTGGCCTTTCTCAGGCGTATGTACTTCCTTCATTCAATCCTTTCACAATGCCAGGAATTGGCCCATATCCTGACTCGACGAGCAGTTGTCTTCTCTAGCACATTTCGGACCAGCGGCCTGTCCGCTGGGCGCGTGGTGAGGGCGTCCAACAATGGATGTTCAGACGCAATCTCGAGGAGCACGTATCTTCTCGATCTTGAACGACAACGATTGTCCCTCTTTCGTCATCCGCCCGAGGCAATCTAGGAAGTCTTCTCTAGAGCCGGAGCCAGAGTCTGAGCGCCGCCGTTCGTCAGTCTCTCCGTCGTACTCTCCGCCTCAGCGGGAAGAGCGACCGCTTCTCCTGCGTCACCCAAAGTACGCGAGAGAATCGTCCATCTCCTCGGTCGGGTCGCCTCCTCTGCTGCGGCTCTCGTCCTCTTCATCCAAGGGTTCCAGTTCCAGCATGGACTCTTCTCCGTCACCAGCCACCCCGTACAACTACGTGGACAACAGCCTGCTACACTATGACCCGCTCGTGCGCCAAGACCTTGTGGGCTACTTGCCTTCTCCCACCACCGTCACCCCATTCCTAGAACAACACTTGATGATCACACCAAACATGCCGGATCAATTCTCTAGCAAGCTGATGCATCACCCCCTCACCCCTGCCCAATATCCCATCGTGCCCGCGCCGCTTCATCCGAGTCTCCAAACTCTTCACCCCACATCAACGCCAGCCACCACGGCGACCGCGCCCGTCCTCCCGCCGGTCACCTCGGCTCCTGCAAGCGAACCAGCGGCAAGAACCTCTCCCACAACGAGCACAGCTCCCCCTCCCGGGAAGAAGAACAAATATCCTTGCCCATATGCGCAGTCACATAATTGTCAAGCAACATTCACCACTTCCGGCCATGCGGCGCGTCATGGAAAGAAACACACGGGAGAGAAGGGAGTGCATTGCCCCATCTGCAACAAGGCATTTACACGAAAAGATAACATGAAGCAACATGTGCGCACACACAAGGGTCTGTCGGCGTCGGGCAGCCCTAGCGATGAATCGACGCGGAGGAGCAAGGCCGCTATCGCCAAAGACGCGCAGAAGGCCAAGCAGCGCAAGAAGTTGGACAAGATCAACACAGAAGCCAGCCACCGGTCGAGTTTGATCCATTCACCGTTGTCCGAGGTGACGTCGATCGCACCTACAGCCATCGATACCCCTCTCAATGTCGAGGATTCTACTTTCTACCAGGAGCCGCCTCAGGTCGTGATGCCCATCCAGGCCATCCCGGAGAGCGTATCTGCCAGCTCTCTCTATCCGCCTTTGGTCGATGACCCCCTATTGAATAGCACTCCGATTGGCCAAGTGCCTACTTTGGGCAAATCGACCGATCCCACTTTGGGAGGAAGTGGTCTGTTGGGATCCATGCCTCCTTTGACGCGTGGCTTTTCAGATCTGGATACCCTGGCGCAGGCCGCCAAAAGCTTCGACACATCCTACTATCACCCAACCTTGTAATCCCACGACGCTACAATAATCCTATAATCACATCCTTTCCAATACTGGCGAAGCCTCCTCCTCGTGAAGGAGAGGGTGTGCTTGTCTTATCGTTACCTTGCACAGCGCTGGCGTTCTGGATATGCATGACTACGGCCCAATGACGGATTCTGTTGGGATAAGAGATCCCTTCTGTTGCGCTGACAAAGGCAAGACGTACTATGAAGAACGGTTCTGGGTTGAACAGGCCATTTGGTCCAACGACTCGGCAGGTGGAAGCATGATTGTCTTGCTTTAGCACCTCTGTTGAATCGGGGCTATCACACAGACAAGGATAATGGGCAACAAAAGCACCCTGGCACACGGAAGGGTGGCAAGGCGTTCTGTTTTGACGTGTTCATCGTTTCTGAATTGGTAGTCATACTGCCAGACCTTCGAAATCGAACAACGCATTATGATACCCGCGACTTGTTACTATGGAATGTGTTTCTGGCTTGTATTTGAGTACCAGGCGTAAGAAAACGTATTCAAGAAGGCGAATACGGAGAAATGCAATGGTGCTAAGACGACGGGGTGCCGAATGCAATACACGTACACCCCACAATGGTGTGACGCTACGAGCAGTGCATTAAGTACTGCTTGAACGTATCCCTTTCTTTTAGTGTCCCTCCAGCATCAGGAACTATGATCTCCTAATCCCCTGTCTGACATTGGATCTCCGAGCTGCCCGACGATGATCTGCGGTGACGCGAAATCGCAGCCTTGTCCCTGATCCACAAGGTACACGTATAACGATATTAGATGTATCTACGACCACATATATACACGGACATGATCCACGTCCTTTCCATACGGAGTCGTACATACCGACTACCCGCCCATCTGCACGAGACTATCGGCTCTCACGACACGGAAGATCAGCACCTGGGCCAAGCGGGCACTCTTCTCACTTTGATTTGCTGTTTAGGCATGTACTATGTGCATGGGGACCTCACATTACGACTACGGGCTGGGTATCCGTGTGCTCGTGCCCGCGACGTTCCCGCTTCCTTCCTTCCTTTCTTCCTCACTCACTCTCTCATTCACAGGTACAGGACGGCAAAGACAACGACGCTGGCCTCAAAGCACAGAGTGTCAAGCATCAAGCATCAAGTGCTTTTCAAACTTGATAGTATGTATATGTGTATGTAGCAAAAGCACACACCACTCCGCCGCGCACCACCCCTTTTTCTCGATGCACACCACATGTATTTCACTCATCTTTCTTCTTGGGGAAGAAGAAGCACAGCAATAGCGACACGACACATGTATTGGAACTCCCGTCTTGTCCGTCCTCTCTTCTTGCAATCGATGGGGTATTTTTTGTTTTCTTACACCTTCTCAGTGTCGACAGCAACGACGGTATTGTCCTCGGTGATTGCCAAGGTGCGTGTTTGGGTGGAATACTTGACAGGGTTCTTGGCGTCGAAAATCTTGTCCAGTTCCTCGAGCTGTACGCGACAAGATCATACTTTTGTTAGCCCGAGATCATCCTCCCAAGTAGCAGGAACATTGCAGACAGAGGTAGAAGGGAAGGGAAAGGGTAAGGAATAGACTCGACGTACCGTTCGCTTCCTTGTCTCGGGGAAGAAGAAGTAGGCCAGCACACCCTGGACGAATGTCCACACCACAAAAATGATATACGTCTTCCATTGGATCTCTTTGATCGCAACGGGCCAGGCGAACTGGTTGATCAGACCCGCAGCGTTGACGAAGAAAGACTGGAAGGCCATGCCCTTGGCACGGATCTCAAAGCTGAAGACCTCGACGGGGTAGAGAGCCTGCAAAGGAGTGAGGTTGAACGAGTACCACGCGCCGAAGATGAAGATGAAGGCCAAGACGGCGTTGCCGGCAGCATGATTGCTGAATACGGCGTCACTATCGTCCACGGAGCCAGAGACGAGAGAGTTGGCAAGCGTGCCTGCCGAGGCAGTCATGCACACCCAGATGACGGAGACGCCGAAGAAACCGGCCAACATCATCCTGCGCCGCCCGATACGCTCGACGAAATGGGCGCCAATAACGGCGAAGCAGAATTGCTCAACGCTGTAGCCCAGTTGGACGTTGGCCTTGCCGATCGAGGTGTTGACGCCGGCGGTGTCGAGGACGGCGGACATGAAGTAGGAGAGAGGGCCGTTCCCGCACCCTATTTTGAGAAAACGGTGAGTCGCCGGAGAGAGAACAGGGGGGATTGAGTACTTTAAAGACTTACATTGCGTGAAGGCAGAGAACCAGCAAGCCACAGCAGTTCGGTAGATGCTCGACCTCTTGTTGAAGAGGGCACGGTAGTCCCACCAGCGTTTGTCCTTGAAAAATAAAGCAGTCAGCTGGCGCTCGCCCGGCTGGGAGACAGCGGAGCGGCATGAAGACTTACAGAGCCGTCCAATTCGAGATATTCCTCGTACTCATTGAGCTGAAGTTTGACCCAAGGGGAGTCTGGGTTGCCATAGCCATGCCACTTGGTGAGGATGTTGTGGGCCTTCTCGCGCTTTCCGCTGGCGTACACCCATCTGGGCGATTCGGGCAGAAAGAAGGCGAAGACGGCAATGAGCCCAGGGAACACCATCTGCAACCAGATGGGGATGAGCCAAGAGCTGTTGCCCTTGATGTCGAGACCACCTCGGGTGGCTCCAGAGGACAAGATCGAGCCGGCCAACCAGGTGGTGTTGCAGAGACCAGTGATGATACCGCGATACTTGGGATGGGCCGTTTCCACAATCCAGATTGGCCCGGCTGCGGCTGCGATGGTGACACCAAAACCAAGAACGAATCGACCGCCCATCATCTGTCCCTCAGAGGCGTTGGCCGAGGTCAAGCCCTGCACGACGGTACCGACAATGATGAGAACGCTGCCAATAAACATGCCCACGCGCCGTCCCCATTGGTCAATGCAGGGTCCGACGAAAGGCAAGGCAGAGACACCACCGATCTGGTACATGGAGGTGATGAGACCTGCCCAGATGCCCTTGTTCTCGCCGTTGAAGTGCTTAAGGAAGTATTCCTTGTTGTTGAGCAGGCCACCGAACAACATGGTGTCATATCCGTTCATGGTCTGGCAGAAGAAGCCGATGAGCAGACACGCGAACAGCTGCAAGGTGCGTGGGTGCATCAATGGCACCTTTTCCTGTATTAAAGCCTCGTTGAAGGCTTCGCTGCCTCTGACTTCCTTGACCTCGACGACCTGCAGCAGACGGGGGTGTGATGTTAGTCTAGCGATTTAGAAGGAATAATGGGAAAATGTGGTGTCATGGCTCACATCTTTGCCTTTGTCGATCGAGCCAAGATGTTCGACGGTCTGCGCCGTCGGGTCAGCAATCTTCTCTGGAGTGGCCATCCTTGTGCTCTCGATCGTCCTGGTAGGGAGAAGGTAGAGGGAAGGAACTGTCTGTCCAGAGTGAGAGTTGGTATGGCAGAAGAACTCGAAGAGCGTGCTGACGGCTTCTTTAATATCTATATCGAAGACATCGTGCCATATAGCGGCGGAGCTTCATATGTAGACCACCGTTCCTAGCCTGGCGTGGGCCATGTGGTTTGGCAGATGGTCAGACCATCAGGTCGTATCTAGTCTTGGGTAGTAAGAAAAGCCTGCCGACATGAAGCCGATGGAGGAGGGGGAATCTAAGAAGCCGGATTGATCGCCACAAAGGGTGGAGGATGGAGCACCTTGAACTCCCCCCCCCCCCCCCCCCCCCCCCCCCCCCCCCCCC